>NW_019943682.1:207942-219151 GCF_002910315.2 Salvelinus sp. IW2-2015 | reverse complement strand
GAGTATTATCTACTGCCCCCAGGGAGGTATATCTTATAATATCTACAGCCGCCCAGGGAGTATATCTATAATATCTACATGCCCCCCAGGGAGTATATCATATAATATCTACATCCCCAGGGAGTATAATTCTATAATATTCTACAGCCCCCATGGAGTATATCTATAATATCTACATCCCCCAGGGAGTATATCTATAATATCTACAGCCCCCAGGGAGTATATCTAAATATCTACAGCCCCCAGGGAGATATCTACAATATCTACAGCCCCCAGGGAGTATATCTATAAATTCTACAGCCCCCAGGGAGTATATCTATAATATCTACAGCCCCCAGGGAGTATATCTACAATATCTACAGCCCCCAGGGGAGTATATCTATAATATCTACAGCCCCCAGGGAGTATATCTACAGCCCCCAGGGAGTATATTCTACAATATCTACAGCCCCCAGGGATTATATCTATAATATCTACAGACCCCCAGGGAGTATTATCTACAGCCCCAGGGAGTATATCTATAATATCTACAGCCCCCAGGGAGTATATCTACGGCCCCCAGGGAGTATATCTATAATACTACAGCCCCAGGGAGTATATCTATAATATCTACAGCCCCCAGGGAGTAATCTTATTATATCTTCAGCCCCCAGGGAGTATATCTATAATATCTACAGCCCCCAGGGAGTATATCTATAATATCATTCAGCCCCCAGGGAGATAATATCTACAGCCCCCAGGGGAGTATATCTATAAATACTGAATTATTCCTGAATCATTTAGTTAAGTATCATGCAGCAAACATGGTGATATCTCTACCTTTCTCTCTGATTAAATTAGTGTAATTTCTGCCAACTGCTCACACATATGTAGACTACAACTGACAGTGAAAGTCACATTCATTTTATATGATCAAATGTAATTGGGATAATTTCACATCACAAAGTTGTAAGTTGAAATATTTACTACAGCCCTACTTCTTTTCACGTTTTATTTTCAAGATTCACATTTTAGTGGCATGTGTTTTAGGACATTTGACAATGAAGTTCATTTCCATATCAGAACACTAGTTGGGAACTACATATCGCGAGGATGACATGAAGTGCTCATGTCCATATCAGAAACACTAGGAAGCGCTGTAGATATTATAGATATACTCCCTGGGGGCTGTAGATATACTCCCTGGGGGCTGTAGATATTATAGATATACTCCCTGGGGGCTGTAGATATACTTATTTAATGATTCAGGAATAATTCAATATTAGAGATACACTAGATAGTTCTACTGGAAAGAAATGGAAGCCGTCAGCAGTCAGACGTCTTTGTCCCTCGTCTTATCTTTTTTCTTCACAAATCTTTTTTATATTTTTCTATACCTCAACTTCGAAATACTCTCCTGCAACCCGCCTCTCCCAATGTGGTGTAAATCTGTTTTTTTCTAAACTATTTTTATTTACCTCTGAACTGGAATCCCTAAACAGAAGCTAGCCAGCTAACTAGTAGTCAGCTAACCACTGTTAGCGGTCATCAGCTAACCTTTAGCTCGGAATGCTCTCGCCAGTTCGAACAACTTGACTCAAACCAGAGCATTCCAGACCTATTTTCTCACCATATCCCTGGATTCCTACCGCAAGCTCTGAACCTTTTCACCTGGATCATCGCAGCTAGCTAGCTGCAATACAAGTGACTACTCCTGGCTAACGTTACTGTTCCGAAGCAAGCACAAATTAGCCTGGAGCAAGCCCATGCTAGGCCATCTCCCGGCTAGCTGAAGAGGCCCACCCATCAGCCACTCCTTGGGCTACAAACATATTTTCGCGACGTCCCCTGAATGCCCATCTGCTAGCCACGGCCCGCTAGCTGTCTAATTGGACTGTTAGCTGAAGAGATTCCATCGGTCAATTTCTTGGGCCGCTATACTTATTTTGCCAATTGTATTTGGACCCCTCTACTACACGGAACCCCACTAATCCATCATGACTGGTCTATCGACGTCACCGCACGCGGAGGCCAAAACAGACTTTCCTCCGTCGAGACGTCCCTCTAAGGCCTTTCTGCTAGCTTACTAGCCCCGGTCTGCTAATCTGCTAGCTTGTTTAGCCTTGGCCTACTAACTCCTAGCTTGCTAGCCCCGGCCTGAATCGCTGTGTCTCCAGCCAGCCCAACCACTCACTGGACCCCTATGATCACTTGGCTACGCATGCCTCTCCCTAATATCAATATGCCTCATCCATTACTGTCCTGGTTAGTGATTACTGTCTTATTTCACTGTAGAGCCTCTCGCCCTGCTCAATAAGCCTTAACCAACCATTTAGTTCCACCTCCCACATATGCAGGGACATCACCTGGTTTAAATGTCTCTAGAGACAATATCTCTCTCATCATTACTCAATGCCTAGGTTTACCTTCAATGTACTCACATCCTACCATACCTTTGTCTGTACATTATGCCTTGAATCTATTCTATCGNTCTCTCATCATTACTCAATGCCTAGGTTTACCTTCAATGTACTCACATCCTACCATACCTTTGTCTGTACATTATGCCTTGAATCTATTCTATCGCACCCAGAAACCTACTCCTTTTACTCTCTGTTCTGAACGTGCTAGACGGCCAGTTCGTATAGCCTTTAGCCGTGCCCTTATCCTACTTCTCCTCTGTTCCTCTGGTGATGTAGAGGTTAATCCAGGACCTGCAGTGCCTAGCTCCACTCCTACTCCCCAGGTGCTCTCATTTGTTGACTTCTGTAACCGTAAAAGCCTTGGTTTCATGCATGTTAACATTAGAAGCCTCCTCTCTAAGTTTGTTTTATTCACTGCTTTCGCACACTCTGCCAACCAAGATGTCCTAGCCGTGTCTGAATCCTGACTTAGGAAGACCACCAAAACCCCTGAAATTTCCTAACTATAACATTTTCCGCCAAGATAGGGGACGGTGTTGCAATCTACTGCAGAAATAGCCTGTAGAGTTCTGACTTACTATCCAGGTCTGTGCCAAAACAATTAGAGCTTCTACTTCTTCTTAAGACTAGGGGGCGATATTTTCGCTTTTGGCTAAAAAGGCGTACCCATTTGAAACTGCCTATTTCTCAGCCCCCGAAACTAGAATATGCATATAATTGTCAGATTGGGATAGAAAACACTCTGAAGTTTCCAAAACTGTAAAGATTTTGTCTGTGAGTTAAACAGAACTGATATTGCAGGCTAAAACCTGAGGAAAATCCAATCAGGAAGTGCCCCTGTTCTTGAAACCTCTCTGTTCCTATGCATCCCTATTGCCCATATAAAGGGATATCATCCAGACTTCTTTTTCTATGGCTTCCCTAAGGTGTCAACAGCATTTAGACATAGTTTCAGGCTTTTACTTTGAAGAATGAGCGTGAACGACCACATTGCGTAAGTGGATAGGTGGGGGCTCTCAGAGTGACTTGTGCGCAACAGAGAAAGCAGCCATTGTTACTCCCGGTCCTAGTGAAAAGCCAACTGTCCCGGTTGATATATTATCGAATAGATATGTGAAAAACACTCTGAGGATGGATTATAAACAACGTTTGACATGTTTCTGTGGACATTATGGAATTTGGAATTTTTGTCAGCGTTGTCGCGACCGCTCTTTCTGGTGGATTCCTGGGCATAACGCACCAAACTAACGGAGGTATTTGGATATAAAAAATATCTTTATGGAACAAAAGGAACATTTGTTGTCTAACTGGGAGTCTCGTGAGTGAAAACATCTGAAGATCATCAAAGGTAAACGATTAATTTGATTGCTTTTCTGATTTTCGTGACCAAGTTACCTGATGCTAGGTGTACTTATTGTTTTGTCGAGCGATCGATAAACTTACACAAACGCTTGTATTGCTTTCGCTGTAAAGCATAATTTCAAAATCTGAGACGACAGATGGATTAACAACATGCTACTGTTTTTGTATGTTATATCATGATATGGAGTATTGCACTTGTGATTTCATGAAATTATATTATACAGTGGGGCAAAAAAGTATTTAGTCAGCCACCAATTGTGCAAGTTCTCCACTTAAAAGATGAGAGAAGCCTGTAATTTTCATCATAGGACACTTCAACTATGAAGACAAATGAGGAAAAAAATCCAGAAATCATATTGTCAGGATTTTTTATGAATTTATTAGCAAATTATGGTGTAAAATAAGTATTTGGTCATAACAATATTATCCTCGAATACTTTGTTATATACCTTTGTTGGCAATGACAGAGGGCAAACGTTTCTGTAAGTCTTCACAAGGTTTTCACACACTGTTGCTGGTGATCATAGTTGAAGTGTACCTATGAGAAAATTACAGCCTCTCTCATCATATGGAATTTGATTGCCCCCATCTATCGTCAGAGGCTCGTGCTGCTAGGCGACCCAAACTGTGACCATGTTCAACACCCTCGGCCATTCCGTTAGCAATCTAGCTTGATGCCCTCAATCTCACACAAATTCTCATAAACTGCCACCCACGTACAACAGCCAAATCCGTAACCAAGAGTCATCCTACTTAGATATATCCTGACCAACTTGCCCTCTAAATACACCTCTGCTGTTTCAATCAAGAGATCTCAGCGATTCACTCCTCATTCTGCATCCGTTTAATGGGTCTGGAGTCAAACGACCACCCCGTTTCATCACTGTCAAACGCTCCCTAAAAACACTTCAGCCGAGCAGCCTTTCTAATCGACCGCTCGGCCGGGGATATCCTGGAAGATATGACTCATCCCAATCAGTATGAGGATGCCTGGCTATTTCTTTAAATTGCGCTTTCCTTCACCATCTTAAATAAGCATGCCCCATTCAAAAAATGTAAAACCAGGAACAGATATAGCCCTTGGTTCACTCCAGACCTGACTGCCCTTGACCAGCACAAAAACATCCTGTGGGGTACTGAATTAGCATCGAATAGCTCCCGTGATATGCAACTTTTCAGGGAAGTTAGGAACCAATATACACAGGCAGTTAGGAAAGCTAAGACTAGCTTTTTCAAACAGAAATTTGCATCCTGTAGAACAAACTCAAAAAAGTTCTAGGACACTGTAAAGTCCATGGAGAATAAGAGCACCTCCTCCCAGCTGCCCACTGCCCTGAGGCTAGGAAACATTGTCACCACCGATAAATCCACTATAATTGAGATTTTCAATAACCATTTCTCTACGGCTGGCCATGCTTTCCACCTGGCTACCCCTACCCCGGTCAACTGCCCGGCACCCCTTGCAGCAACTCGCCCAAGCCTCCACCATTTCTCCTTCACCCAAATCTAGATAGCTGATGTTCTGAAAGAGATGCAAAATATTGACCCCTACAAATCAGCCAGGCTAGACAATCTGGACCCTCTCTTTCTAAAATTATCTGCCGAAATTGTTGCAACCCCTATTACTAGCCTGTTCAACCTCTCTTCTCATATCGTCTGAGATTCCCAAAGATTGGAAAGCTGCCACGATCATCCCCCTCTTCAAAGGGGGATACACTCTAGACCCAAACTCCTATAGACCATATATATCTATCCTACCATGCCTTTCTAAGGTCTTCGAAAGCCAACTTAATGAACAGATTAGAACATTTAGAATCCCACCGTACCTTCTCCGTTATGTAATCTGGTTTCAGAGCTGGTCATGGGTGCACCTCAACGACGCTCAAGGTCCTAAACAATATATCATAACCGCCATCGATAAGAGACATTACTGTGCAGCCATATTCATCAACCTGGCCAAGGCTTTCAACTCTGTCAATCACCACATTCTTATTGGCAGACTAAACAGCCTTGGTTTCTTAAATGACTGCCTCACCTGGGTTACCAACTACTTCTCAGATAGAGTTCAGTGTGTCAAATCGGAGGGCCTGTTGTCCGGCCCTCTGGCAGTCTCTATGGGGGTGCCACAGGGTTCAATTCTCGGGCCGATTCTCTTCTCTGTATACATCAATGATGTCGCTCTTGCTGCTGGTGATCCTCTGATCCACCTCCACGCAGATGATACCATTCTGTATACTTCTGGCCCCTCTTTGGACACTGTGTTAACTAACCCCCAGACGAGTTTCAATGCCATACAACTCTCATTCCGTGGCCTCCAACTGCTTTTTAAATGCAAGTAAAACTAAACGCATGCTCTTCAACTAATCGCTGCCCACACCTGCCCGCCCGTCCAGCATCACTACTCTGGACGGTTCTGACTTAGAATATGTGGACAACTATAAATATCTAGGTGTCTGGTTAGACTGTAAACTCTCCTTCCAGACTCACATTAATTAACTTCTTATGGCTGCAGGGGCAGTATTGAGTAGCTTGGATGAAAGGTGCCCATTTCAAACGGCCTGCTCCTTAGTCATAGTTCCTAATATTTGCATATTATTATTAATATTGGATAGAAAACACTCCAAAGTTTCTAAAACTGTTTGAATTATTTCTCTGAGATTAACAGAACTGATATTGGCAGGCAAAATCCTGAGTTGAAATCAAACCGGAAGTCAGAAATCTGAGATTGTCTGTATTCAGAGTCCCAAAAGAATTCCAAATGACGTATGGCAGGGGTTGCACTGCCTAGGGGTTCCACTAGATGTCAGCAATAAATAGAAATTCCAGTGAGACTTCTATGGTGTTCTGGGAGAGAATGAATCAGTCAGGTGTCCATCAAGCGTAACATCCCTCTTCCATCGTCAGAGCTCGCTCCGCATGCCACTGCCGTTCCATGGCTCACGCAGACAGAAGGAATATTCCGGTTGGAACTTTATTGAAGCTATATGTTAAAAACATCCTAATGATTGATTCAGCACTTAGTTTGAAATGTTTCTTCGACCGGTAATATCACATTTTGAAGTTTTTGTCCGATATGAAGCTGACCAGAATTAGCGTTTGGATATGTTTACCAAACGCGCTAACAATTGGACATAAATAACAGATTTTTTCGAACTAAACAAAAATTTATTGTGGACCTGGAGTTTCTGCTGATCGAAACCAACAAAGGTAATGAAATATTTATAATATATTTTGTTGTTTATAGTGACGCCTTCTTTGCAGCTGTGATATGCTAATTTGAGCACCGTCTCAGATTATAGCGTGCAGTTATTTTTCCTTAAAGTTTTTTTTAAATCTGACATTGCGGTTGCATTAAGGAGAGGTATATCTATAACTCAATGTGATGAGTATTCATGTTGAAACAACGGGCTATGCAAAGTCACTTGATGTTTTTGCATTTAGTGATTCTTGTAGCCTCAATGTAAACTCAGATTTCTTTTATATAAATATGAATTGAATCAAACAAAACACGCATGTATTGTGTAACATGAAGTCCTATGAGTGTCATCTGATGAAAATAATTGAAGGTTAGTGAATCATTTTATCTTTATTCTGGTTTTTCTGATTCTATAATTAGCTGGGAAAAATGCTATGATTATTTTTAGTTTTGTGGTGACCTAACATAATCGTTTGTAGTGCTTTCGCTGAAAAGCCTATTTGAAATCGGACAGGTGGGATTAACAACAAGATTACCTTTAAAATGATATAAGACACATGTATGTTTGAGGAACTTTATGAGATTTATGGTTTTTGAATTTGGCGCCCTGCACTTGGACTGCAGCCATAAGAAGTTTTTAAGCATCTCCAATCCAAAATTAAATCCAAAATTAAATCTAGAACTGGCTTCTTATTTCGCAACAAAGCATCCTTCACTCATCCTGCCAAACATAGCCAGCAGCATACCACCCTGCATCCCTGGCTTGCTTCTGAAGTTAGTCCTGGTTGGTCCCTGGATGGGAGACAGGATGCTGCTGGAAATGGTGTTGCAGGGCCAGTCTAAAAATAAAGATAACATAATTCCTCAGGGCAGTGATTGGGGACACTGCCCTGTGTAGGTGCTGTCTTTTGGATGGGACATTAAATGGGTGTCCTGACTCTGAGGTCATTAAAGATCCCATGGCACTTATTGTAAGAGTAGGGGTGTTAACCCCCAGTGTCCCTGCTAAATTCCCAAGCTGTCCCTCATACCATCACGGTCACCTAATCATCCCCTGCTTACAATTGGCTCATTCATCCCCCTCCTCTCCCCTGTAACTATTCCCCAGGTTGTTGCTGTAAATGAGAACGTGTTCTCAGTCAACTTACCTGGTAAAATAAAAAATAAAATACCCTCGTAAAACTGACCATCCTACCGATCCTCGACTTCGGCGATGTCATTTACAAAATAGCCTCCAAAACCCTACTCAATAAATACTCAATAAATTGGATGCAGTCTATCACAGTGCGATCTGTTTTGTCACCAAAGCCCCATATACCACCCACCACTGCGACCTGTATGGTCTCGTCGCCAACCCCACTGGCTCCAGGTCATCTACAAGTCCCTGCTAGGTAAAGCCCCGCCTTATCTCAGCTCACTGGTCACTATAGCAGCACCCACTCGTAGCACGCGCTCCAGCAGGTGTATCTCACTGGTCACCCCGCCTTTCCTTCCAGTTCTCTGCTGCCAATGACTGGAACGAACTACAAAAATCACTGAAGCTGGAGACTCATATCTCCCTCACTAGCTTTAAGCACCAGCTGTCAGAGCAGCTCACAGATCACTGCACCTGTACATAGCCCATCTGTAAATAGCCCATCCAACTACCTCATCCCCATACTGTATTTATTTATTTATCTTGCTCCTTTGCACCCCAGTATCTCTACTTGCACATTCATCTCCTGCACATCAATCACTCCAGTGTTTAATTGGTATATTGTAATTACTTCGCCACCATGGCCTATTTATTGCCTTACCTCCCTTATCTTACCTCATTTGCACTCACTGTATATAGACTTATTTTTCTACTGTATTATTGACTGTATATTTGTTTTATTCCATGTGTAACTCTGTGTTGTTGTTTGTGTCGCACTGCTTTGCTTTATTCTTGGCCAGGTTGCAGTTGTAAATGAGAACCTGTTCTCAACTGGCCTACCTGGTTAAATAAAGGTGAAATACAATTTTTTAAATATATATATACACACAGTACCAAACTAAAAGTTTGGACACACCTACTCAAGGGTTTTTATTTATTTAGAATATTTTCTACATTGTAGAATAATAGTGACGGCATCAAAACTATGAAATAACACATATGGTAACCAAAAAAGTGTTAAACAAATCAAATATATTTTAGATTTTAGATTCTTCAAAGTAACCACCCTTTGCTTTTGACAGCTTGGCACAATTTGAGATTTATTTAAAAAAAAAATCTGTTATTGTGAAGTGGAAACGTCGAGAGGCAACAAAGGCAGAACACTGTCAAGTGTTGAAGCGTGTAGCATGTGCAAATCATCTGTCCTCAATTGCAACACTCACTACCGAGTTCCAAACTGCCTCTGGAAGCAACTTCAGCACAAGAGCTGTTCATTGGGAGCCCCATGAAATGGAAGAAAAGTCACACAAGCGCTTTTATCACACCCAAGGCTCAGTAATGTATTCACGTTGAAGGTCTCTCTTGGGAATCTGTCTTTCATCTTCAGGTGTAAGTTCTGATTGTCCACAAGATGTCACAATGTCCTTTCTCTTAGTAGCTGTTTCCTTGCACTCGTTCTGTGAGAGTGGGCTTCTGAGGAGGCTAATCAGTCGCGTTGACGCTTCCATTTTGGGTAGGAGGGCCGTGTAGACAACCGGTGACTTGAGAAGAATAAATCGGGTGGTCTTGCTTGAATTTACCTTCCTAGAAACAGTAATCAACCTTAGCGTTGATTGTTAAGAGGTACCTTTGTCCTCTTCAACCTTGTGTTGCTTTTCGGGGTTACAACTAGTCGTAGACTAGCTCCAGTGTGTGGTCCCCACGTCTGATATGTAAATTATTAACTCACATGTTTATAGAAAGGAGCGTTTGTCTTCATGACATGCTCTCTGGGCTCCCAGAGCGTAGCTAGTTACGAGGCAAGGTATCACAATTTACTATGATCTCATTAAACAACTAAAACCACAGCCTCATCATCACAAAAACATTCTCTTTGACCTGGATATTTTCTACACATGAAAAGGATGTAAACATCATATACACATTATGAAAACTTCAAGTTACAAAATTCATTATAATGTACTCATTTAACTTTTAATTACATCACAAAATCAACATACATTTTCATATTCCATCTATCATTGTTCACCATTTTGGCTGATGAAATATGTTCCAAACATTACAGCATACAATGACATTCTAGACGATTCTGTGCTTCCAACTTTGTGGCAACAGTTTGGGGAAGGCCCTTTCCTGTTTCAGCATGACAATGCCCCCGTGCACAAAGCAAGGTCCATACAGAAATGGTTATGGTTGTCGAGATTCCGCCTGTGAAGAACTTACTGCCTGCATATGCCCATGACCCAACTCCATTCGAACACCTTGGATGAAATACATAAGCCGACTGCAGCCAGCCAAGGGAACACCGAATTCACCCAACATCAGTGCCGGACTCAACTAAATGTCTCTGTGCTGAAATGGAAGAAATCCCCTCAGACAAATGTTCCAACATCTATTGGAAAAGACTTCCAGGAAGATGAGCCCTGTTATAGCAGCAAAGGAGGGACCAACTCCACTATTAATTGCCCATGATGTTGAATCGAGATGTTTGATCAACAACGCGCACATACGTTGTATTATTAGTGTATTAAATCTCATTGATTCAATGATTATGTTAATTATACTATCGCTATAGCATTTTAGAGATACTCAAGGCCCTGGGGCTGTAGGGGGAACCTTGAATGTAAGTATTTAGGAAGATACTCAAGTGGAATTTAAAAAACCATGGAGTGGTTTTTGATGTCATTCAGAAAGATTTAAAACAGGCTACATGATGAGAAAATAATTTATTTCATTCTTATAATCATACAAAGACAAAAAGCAATATCTTATTTAGATGAAGTCATTGAAAATTATGGTTGGTGTGCCACAAAACAACCACAATAAAAATAGGCCTACATTCAGTTTAATGATTATGTTTCATGTTTAAATCAAAATTTTAAAAAAATTTATTGATGTACTATAGACCAAAAATGGGAAAATAAAGTAAATAATTATAATATTTTGAATTCTCCTCTCCGTTGTTTTTCTATCTCTGGAACATCTAACGGTTAAACAGTATACTGAACCTGTAACAATTAATGGCCTGAACCTTCAACACCTATCAGTTGCATCGTACTAGACATGAAAAGTTAAGCAGTTACCATGTAATCAAACCATAACGCTGTATACAGT
>NW_019943682.1:200169-207232 GCF_002910315.2 Salvelinus sp. IW2-2015 | reverse complement strand
ATTATATTAGCTTACCACAATAGCCAAAAACACAACCCATTTATCAGCAGCAAAAGTTAGCGATCGCAAAAAACCAGCAAAAGATATAATTTTTCACTAACCTTGAAAAGCTTCATCAGATGACAGTCCTATAACATCAGGTTATACAATACACTTATGTTTTGTTCGAAAATGTGCATATTTAGAGCTGAAATCCGTGGTTAGACATTGTGAAAACGTAGCAACTTTTTTCCAGAATCTCCGGATATATTTCTGACACTCACATATTCTGACCAAATAACGGTTGTAGAATGTCCTTTTTTCCTCTCGAATTAGCAACCAAAGCTAGTCAAGTGGCGCGAAGCTGTCCATCGTCACCAAACGCAGAGAACGGAACACGCCAAAACTCCAGATAAACTTTCAATAATCTGATAAAACTATATTGAAAAAACATGCTTTACGATGATATTATCACATTTATCAAATAAAATCAAAGCCGGAGATATTAGCCGTCTATAACCAAAGCTTTTCAGAAGCCAATACTGATGCCTTCCTGAACAAAGGAAATTGGGGTCATTTCATTCCAAGCTCTCGTTTGACCATAGATATAGCTAGACACCCCATTTCACAGCCTATTGACATCTAGTGGAAGGCGTATGAAGTGCATGTATACGAAATAGATTTCAAGCAAACGATTGGCGAGGCCCTGGAACAGAGCCTCGATTTCAGATTTTTCTGACAGGAAGTTTGCTGCAAAATGAGTTCTGTTTTACTCACAGATATAATTAAAACGGTTTTAGAAACTTGTGTTTTCTATCCAATAGTAATATTAATATGCATATTGTACGAGCAAGAATTGAGTACGAGGCAGTTTAATTTGTGAATGATTTTTTACAAAGTGAAAACAGCGCCCCCATATCCCTAAAAGGTTAATACATTTGATCAAATGTACCTACAGTACATATAGTTGAAGTCGGAAATTTACATACACCAATACATTTAAACTCAGTTTTTACAATTATTTTTTTATATATTGTACCAGGAAGATATATATTCGAAGTGGCTCCATTTATATTATCCAGATAGTTGGAGGTTCTAGCCAGGAATCAAATTTTATGGTTCACTTTGACATTTTGTGCCATGCTCTCCCGTCAGATGGTACATCCAAGATACTTAACAGAGTCTTTGCTGCGACTACTATGTAACCTACTACCAGGTTAACATCTGGGGATTTCCTCAGTTTCACTTTGGACCCAGACAAGATGGACTCTGTTTTTCCAAGGTAACAGATTTACTGATATTCAGAAGTTCAGCACTGAGGGACTTCTCAACCACATTGTTTTGTTGTTGGAAACCAACAGTGCAGAATCATCTCAGTCACATGTAAAGGCAGATTTCAGATCATTTATATACACAACAGAAAGAAAAGGGGACCCAGTACACTCCCTTGGGGTACCCCACAGTTCAAGTTTTTGGGTTTAGACAAGGTCCCATCCATTAGCCATTTTTACTGCTAAGTTGTGAAAGCCCATGGCTCTTAGTTTGATTAACAGAATCTCATGATCCACTGTATCCTTTTGGAGATCTAAAATAACATAACCATACCACAACATTTCTCTCCGTCAGTTGCTTTGGAATGGTCAAGTTCTGTCAGTTGACTCAGACACCTTTTCAAATGAAAAAACATCTACTTGAATCCCCTGCTGTTGAGTAAAACTGCTGGACTTGACTCTCCCCATAGCAACCTGATTGACAAGGTAACTTGCTAACTAATGTATTAGCTATAGTTGTAAAATAGCTATTCAGACTGTCTGCAACCATGGTCTTATCTGATGTAACCTTTCCTCCAATGTCCAAGCTAAGATTGAGAGCTTTGGTCTTTAATCTGTTACTGTAACCTAACAGTTTCAGAAACTAACTTAATTTACTCTGTTCCTATTTTCAACTATTTTGACATTAAAATATTATTTCTTGGCCTTCTGTATCATCCTGTTGACCTCATTTCTTAATTTATTATAGTCTATAAATATATACATGTGCCCTGGATTTCCTAAACTCCAGAAAGCTACAGCATGTAAAAACAATGATTTAAAAGGGCCCCAGTTCTCAGTTTTCAATAAAGCAGATTCTCAATTTCTCAAACAATTAACAAAAATATCTGCACTATAATTCTTCACAGACCTAATTTTTATTGACAATTAAAAACTGTTTTCTGAACATTCCTTTCCTACAGAAAATGATGGAATGATCACTGAGTCCATAGTTTACAACCCCACTGTTTGAAAACACAAGGTCAATGATGGTTTTGGTAGAAGGACAGACCCTGGTTGGCTCATTAATCAGATGGTATAAGGCAAATAAATTACAAAATAATTCTTAAGAGCTTTTAAAAGTAGCATGGCCCTTTTAGAGCATATCTGTATTAAAATCACCAGTAACAATAACCTTTGATTGACCAAAGTCTGTACAGTTGGAACAAGTCTCATCCAACAATTCATTAAACTTGTGCTGGTCTATAAGCGGGTTCCTATGATAGGTTGACGTTTTGGTAATAAAATGTCCAACCACACAGCTTCAATCTCATCATGGTTTAAATCTAATCTATAGTTCAACCCAATATCTGATCTTACATAGATAAACTCCCCCGCCTTTGCGATTGCGGTCTCTTCTAATTACTACATAAATTTCAACTTCAATCTCTGTGTTTTTTATCCAACCATGTTTCGGTAAAGCAAAGCACTCCCACCTTACAGTTACAAGAGAGTAGGCGAATTTCCTCAATCTGGGAAAGAAGCGTTGAGATTAAGAATTTCTAGAGTCAAGTTGTCTGTTGGAGGTGAAATTGATCACTTGAGATGAGTGTTGACTCCAATCGTCACAATGAAGCTCCTTTCAGGATTCACACATTTTAAAGAGATGGTCGTTGCTCCTTCCCTTCTGACCCTCTCTATTATAGCGAATGGATTTATTGCTAGAAAACGGGCCGGGGCACTGATGGACATCTCCAGACAGCAACAGGCATAGGGTAATGTTTAGGTTTCCACCGTCTATTTGGCGTTTTCCCTCGACCATAATCGCCCTTGGAGGGACTGTGCCAGGTGGAATATACAAACGTGTTAAATAGAGTGTATTTTCCGTGGCCAAAGTGCTTAGTGCCAATCTGGTCTTCGAACCTGATCTTCTGATTAAAACCATATACTTTGTCAAAAGGACATCGACTTGATGTACAAAAAGGGCCCGTATCTATAAGCGTTCATATAAAAGCGTAGATAAAACAATTCTGCCAACACGCCAAACTTTCCGATTGCCATCTTCGTCCGGGTTAGGGTTGATTTAAAAATATATATATTGTTCCAGCAGGTGGAGCTAAAATGTAACATACAGCATTGTGACTCACAGTTCTATATTAGAATTCCATGAGTTCCATTCTGATGGTTGTTATGGTGATCAGGTGATCTCAGCCTCACTCTTCTTCAACATGATCACCTGTTCAACACAGAAGTAGTTCATCAGTGTGGCCATGTATTTACTTATCCAATACAGAACCACTTAGAAATGGAAATCATATCTGCTACTTAGAATCGTGCTTATATCCAGCTCTCCCATTTCAATACCATTGAAACTCTATATTGGTCTCATCTGACCATAGAACCCGGTCCCATTCAAACTCTATATTGGTCTCATCTGACCATAGAACCCGGTCCCATTGAAACTCTATATTGGTCTCATCTGACCATAGAACCCGGTCCCATTGAAACTCTATATTGGTCTCACCTGACCATAGAACCCAGTCCTATTGAAAGGTCCAGTAACATTTGGCAAACTGTAGGCGCTTGAGTTTGTTGTTTGATGACAGCAAAGGATTTATATGACAACCCTCCTAAACAACTTGTGGTTATGTAGATGGCGTCTGATCGTAGTTTTGGAGACTTTCTGACCCCAAGACCCAACTAACATCTGCATTTCTCCAGCTGTGATCACTGTACGTGGGGTCAATATAGAGACACGTCCTCTTCCAGGCCGATTGTTAACATCTCCAGTTGCTTTAAACTTCTTCATTATTGCCCTGATAGTGGATATGGGCATTTTCAACCGTTGAGCTGTTTTCTTAAAGCCATTTCCTGATTTGTGCAGCTCAATAACCTTTTGTCGTACATCATTACTGTATTCTCGGGTCTTTCCCGAGTAATGGATGACTATGGCCTGTGTGTCACCTCGTATGTATACCTCAGTGAAACAGGAAGTCATGGCTTACTACGTAAGTGTTCGTAATCACGAAGGTGAACTAAAAAATGTAAAATATGAATGGTAATATACTTCAGTTAGATTTGACTCATTAGAATTCTTGGGGGTGCCAATAATTATGGAGAAATTATACTTTTTTTATTGTAATTTAACTTCAATTAAAGGTTTGATTTTTGTGAACATTTTTAATAAAAGACCAAGAGGATAAACAGCCCCCCCAAAAAATTCCACTGCCAGTTTTGCTCATATTTACCAATGGTGTCATTATTAGTTGAGGGCAATGCATTTTATTGGAATGAGGTGATCCTGTATAAACTCAGGTTCTCACCTTGAGTCCTGCTCCTGCAGCATTTCACCAGCAGTATGATGGTCACCAGCAGGTAAGGAGACCCCACCAGTAGACTACACAGAAGCCTGGGTAGAGACATGGACAACACTGGGACTGCTGGAGATGGAATGGGTAGAGTCATGGACAACACTGGGACTGCTGGAGATGGAATGGGAGATGGACCTGCATCTGGAGACAGAATGAGACCTGTATTATGGGTAGTATGATGGTCACCATTAGGTAGGGAGACCCCACCAGTAGACTACACAGCAGCCTGGGTAGAGACATGGACAACACTGGAGATGGAATGGGTAGGGATACCCCACCAGTAGACTACACAGCAGCCTGGGTAGAGACATGGACAACACTGGAGATGGAATGGGTAGGGAGACCCCACCAGTAGACTACACAGCAGCCTGGGTAGAGTCATGTACAACACTGGGACTGCTGGAGATGGAATGGGTAGGGAGACCCCACCAGTAGGTAGAGAGCCCACCAGTAGGTAGGGAGACCCCACCAGTAGGTAGGGAGACCCCACCAGCAGTTAGGGAGACCCCACCAGCAGTTAGGGAGACCCCACCAGCAGGTAGGGAGACCCCACCAGTAGACTACACAACAGCCTGGGTAGAGACATGGACAACACTGGAGATGGTGATGGGTTGAGACATGGACAACACTGGAGATGGTGCTGGAGAGAGACATGGACAACACTGGAGATGGTGCTGGAGAGAGACATGGACAACACTGGAGATGGTGGCAGCCATGCCAGGGGATGGTATGGTTAATATAGCACCAATGGCGCAGGGGAATGGCATGGTTAATATAGGCACCATGCAGGGGATGGTCTGGTTAATAGCACATGCCAGGGGATGGTCTGGTTAATATGCACCATGCCAGGGGGATGGTCTGGTTATAATAGCACCATGCAGGGATGCGTCTGGTTAATAGGCACGCATGCCAGGGAGGGTTGGTTAATATAGCACCAATGGCAAGGGGATGGTCTGGTTAAATATAAGGCCACCATGCCAAGGGGATGGTCTGGTTTAATATTATGCACCCATGCAGGGGCTGGTAAGCGGTTAATATAGCAATGCCAGGGGATGGTCTGGGTTTAATATAGACAGTGCCAGGGGATGGTCTGGTTAATATAGCACCGATGCAGGGGATAGTCCTGTTAATATAGCAACTGGCCAGGGGAATGGCTGGTTAATATAGCACGTCATGCCAGGGGATGGTCCTAGGTTAATATAAGCACTGATGCCAGGGGATGGCTGGTTAATATACACTGGGGTCAGTAGCCAGGGGATGGTCTGGTTAATATAGCACCATCGATGTCGGTTATTGCAGTGCCAGGGAGGTTGGTTATAGGCGTGCCGGGTGGCTGGTTAAGTATAGCACTCAGCAGGGGTGGTCTGTTAATATTGGCACCGTGGCCAGGGATGGTCTGGTTAATATAGTACTGTGCAGGGATGGTCTGGTAATATAGCACCATGCAGGGGATAGTCTGTTAATATAGCACTGTGGCCAGGGATGGTCTGTTAATATAGCACTGTGTCATGCCAGGGATGGTCTGGTTATATAGCACTGTGCCAGGGGATGGTCTGGTTAATAAACACTGTGTCATGTCAGGTGGTTCTGGTTAATATAGCACTTTGTCATGCCAGGGGATGGTCTGGTTATATAGCACCATGCCAGGGATGGTCTGGTTAATATAGCACCATGCCAGGGATGTCAGAAATCACTTGTATGATTTTTAAGTAAGTTATTTGCATTTTATTGCATGACATAAGTATTTGTACACCTACCAACAGTACGAATTCGCAGCTCTCACAGACCTGTTAGTTTTTCTTTAGAAGCACTACTGTTCTCACTCATTACCTGTATTAACTGCACCTGTTTGAACTCGTACTGTATAAAAGACACCTGTCCACACACTCAAACAGACTCCAACCTCTCCACAATGGCCAAGACGCAAGAGCTGTGTACGACATCAGGGATAAATTGTAGACCTGCCAAAGGCTGGGATGGGCTACAGGACAATAGGCAAGCAGCTTGGTGAGAAGGCAACAACTGTTGGCGCAATTATTAGAAAATGGAAGAAGTTCAAGATGACGGTCATCCACCTCGGTCTGGGGCTCCATACAAGATCTTCACCTCGGTCACTCCACAGTTGAAGTGTACCTATGATTAAAATTACAGACCTCAACATGCTTTGTAAGTAGGAAAACAAATCGGCAGTGTATCAAATACTTGTTCTCCCCACTGTATATATATATATAATAATATTAAATCATTTCTAATAGCAATAAGGCACCTCGGGGTTGTGGTAAATTGTCACGGCTAAGGGCTGTATACTAGCGTTGTGTCATGCTTTAAGACAAGCCTTTTGCCATAATAAGTCCTCGACTTATTGCTTAAATATGTCCAGCACCATCTCCAGTGTTGTCCATGTCTCTGTCCAGCACCATCTCCAGTGTTGTCCATGTCTCTCTCCAGCACCATCTCCAGTGT
>NW_019943682.1:189774-200144 GCF_002910315.2 Salvelinus sp. IW2-2015 | reverse complement strand
TAATATTGCACCGTGCCAGGGATGGTCTGGTTAATATAGTACTGCTGCCAGGGGATGGTCTGGTTAATATAGCACCATTGCCAGGGGATAGTCTGGTTAATAATAATAGCCAACTGTGCCAGGGGAATGGTCTGGTTAATATAGCACTGTGTCATGCCAGGGGATGGTCCTGGTTAATATAGCACTGTGCCAGGGGATGGTCTGGTTAATATAACACTGTGTCATGTCAGGGGATGGTCTGGTTAATATAGCACTTTGTCATGCCAGGGGATGGTCTGGTTAATATAGCACCATGCCAGGGGATGGTCTGGTTAATATAGCACCATGCCAGGGATGGTCAGAAATCACATTGTATGATTTTTAAGTAAGTTATTTGCATTTTATTGCATGACATAAGTATTTGTACACCTACCAACAGTACGAATTCGCGAGCTCTCACAGACCTGTTAGTTTTTCTTTAGAAGCACTACTGTTCTCCACTCATTACCTGTATAACTGCACCTGTTTGAACTCGTTACTGTATAAAAGACAACCTGTCCACACACTCAAACAGACTCCAACCTCTCCACAATGGCCAAGACGCAGAAGCGTGTGTACGACATCAGGGATAAAATTGTAGACCTGCCACAAGGCTGGGATGGGCTACAGGACAATAGGCAAGCAGCTTGGTGAGAAGGCAACAACTGTTGGCGCAATTATTAGAAAATGGAAGAAGTTCAAGATGACGGTCAATCACCCTCGGTCTGGGCGTCCATACAAGATCTTCACCTCGGTCACTCCACAGTTGAAGTGTACCTATGATTAAAATTACAGACCTCAACATGCTTTGTAAGTAGGAAAACAAATCGGCAGTGTATCAAATACTTGTTCTCCCCACTGTATATATATATATAATATAAATTAATCATTTCTTAATAGCAATAAGGCACCCTCGGGGTTGTGGTAAATTGTCACGGCTAAGGGCTGTATACTAGCGTTGTGTCATGCTTTAAGAACAGCCTTTTGCCATATAAGTCCTCGACTTATTGCTTAAATATGTCCAGCACCATCTCCAGTGTTTGTCCATGTTCTCTGTCCAGCACGGTGCTATATTAACCAGACCATCCCCTGGCATGGTGCTATATTAACCAGACCATCCCCTGGCATGGTGCTATATTAACCAGACCATCCCCTGGCACAGTGCTATATTAACCAGACCATCCCCTATGTCAAGAGAGAGGGTATTGGCCCAGGGTGGAAACTCTGAATTCTAGACGTTGAGGAAATTCTGGGAAGTCTGGGACAGTAATGGTGCAGCACATCCTCATGCAGTTCCAGAGGGACTTTTACAGGATCAAAGAGAGAGAACAGCAGGTGATGTCTCCCCTACCCTGAGTGAGTCTGATCACACCTCTTCAAACTGTCCTGCAGACGAGGATATTCACCTCCCCAACACTGAACACACCCAGGTCCCACAACTGCACTGCTCCTCCATCATTGAGAGGGATACCTTCACAGAGCTGGAGAGAGACATGGTGGAGCTCAGAAAAGTCCACACAATACAGACAGAACAGACCAACAAACCAGCACAATAAGAGGTAGAGAAGGACGGCTGTCTGAGATGCACTGGCACAGCAGTGAAGGAGGAGGTCAGAAAGCTGAGGTGTGACAGAGAGCTGGACCCCAAGACAAGTCAGCAGAACAGCCCACCTCAGACCCAGACCACAACCTCAACACCACACTGGGACAGACAACACAAAACCCACCAACCCAACAGACCACACCCTCCATACAGGCCCCCTGTCAGCTCCCCTGGTAGCTCTCCTAACAACCCCCGTCAGCTCCCCTGGTAGCTCTCTTGACAATCTCCACACATCCACTGAGGACACACAAAAGCCAGAGATTGTGCTCATCATTGACTCAAATGGCAAATACATTCAAGAGGATAAACTTTTTCCCAAACACAAAGTGGCTAAACTCTGGTGCCCAAACACTAGGCATGTCCTGGAGCTGTTGTCAGAGGACAAACACTAGGCATGCCCTGGAGCTGTTGTCAGAGGACAGACTAGGGTCCCCCAGCCACATCATAATTCACACGGGCATACATGACCTGAGGTCTCAGCAGGTAAGGGTGGCAACAGCACTCATGGGAGTGATTGAAAAGATTCTTCCACTTTCCCCAACGCAAGTGCTTATCTCCACCCTGCTACCACGAAAATACATTCACCCTGCCACCATACAATGGGTGAATGCAAGCATTTCGCGAGGCCATGCCTCAAAACCTAATGTCTACCTGGCCCACCACTCCACCCTGGACTTGAACAGCCTTTACTGTTTACGACAAGGTCCATCTCTACAAGGCAGCAATCCCAACCCTGCCAGGACGTCACCCTCAACCGTAGACCCAGCACCTCACACAGGAGCAACAGAGCAACGGACACCCCGCCCAGACCTGCAAGACCCCGTCCTGAAGGACCTGCACTGAGAGAACCCATGCAAAGAGGACCTACACCCAGACCACAGCATCACCAGCCCACACTCCCAACCGCTGAGACCCCCCCAAGCAAACCCTGGCCACCACTCTATATATGGCCCCCCCATATCAGATCTATTTCCCTTCTGCCCCCCCTGCCCTGCGGCAAGCCGACCCAGCATGACAGCCAGGAACAGTATGCCCAGCTGTGAGAAGAGCCCAACAGGCCCAACACCCACTATTACACCCACCCAATCCTCATCCTGCGACCTAAGAGCTATATATCAGATGATCAACATGCTCTGCTCACACCTACTGTGATGGTCCCGGCCTAAACCACACAAAAACAACACTAGACACTATGGAACACAAAGATTTTACTATCTCATCCTGGGATATATAAGGTCTGAGGTCATCTGCCTTTGGACTAAAGAGCAGGAACCCAGACTTCATCAAATAAATTGGAAATACAGACATTGTCATCCTACAAGAAACATGGTATAGAGGAGATGGACCCACTGGTTGCCCTCTAGGTTACAGAGAGCTGGTAGTCCCATCCACAAAACTACCAGGTGGGTGGTATAGAGGAGACCGACCCACTGGTTGCCCTCTAGGTTACAGAGAGCTGGTAGTCCCATCCACCAAACTACCAGGTGTGAAACAGGGAAACAAGAGACACAAAGGGTATACTAATTTGGAATAGAGCATACCTACTGTAACTCACTCAATTACATTTTTAAAAAGAGGAACATTTGACATCTGGCTAGAAATGATTAAGGAAATTATCTCAGAGAAAAACGTCCTACTGTGTGCTACCTATATCCCCCCACTAGAATCCCCATACTTTAATGAAGACAGCTTCTCCATCCTGGAGGGAGAAATCAATCATTTCCAGGCCCAGGGACATGTACTAGTCTGTGGCGACCTAAATGCCAGAACTGGACAAGAACCTGACACCCTCAGCACACAGGGGGACAAACACCTACCTGGAGGTGACAGCATTCCCTCCCCCATATGTGACCGACCGGCTCAAATTTGTCTTATTAAGTAGCAAAATTTGAAATTGTGTTTTTTTACATTGGATAAAAGTAGAGACTCAGAGCTACAAAATGGTATATCAGACACTACAGTTGAGGAACAATGGGAAAGTAATTCTGCTTTGAAAGTTAAGCCCCACTCATTTCGTTTGGCTCTCGGAGCGTTCAGAGTGCACACTTGATGCACTGGCCGATGATTTGTTTGGATAACATGAAAAAAAGCTCTGCTGGAAACAATTTTCATTCCGCTTTTTTTGCCGAAGTTTACTAACACCGGGTGTTGTGCTTTCCTAAATTCATCAGTTATTCTGCGTTCTGGCTGAATTTACAATCACATCCGAAATGGTTACTTGCAGAGTGGCATCTTTTGTTAAAACATGGAGCTAGCTAGGTAAATAATGAACCTCGCTAGGTAAACAACGTGTAAGATCATACACGTCACGTTACGTTAGCTAGCAAGACAGCCAGCTAACGTTAGCTAGTTAAATAGCAATGAACATAGTGCCAAATCATGTCGTTACTACACCAACTGGTTACTAACCAACCAGGTCCAATGTTAGCAAGCTCTGGGATGTGAATAATAACGGCTCTGGGATGTGAATAATAACGTCATACACGTAACGTTAGTTAGGGAGCAGCCAGATAACATCAGCTAGCTAGCTAACAGTACACTTTAGCTTGAAATGAAACCACTTTGTCAAAATGAGAAACGTCTAATATCTGAAAATGTAGCTAGCTAAAGCTAGACTATCTTACCCATATACATCATCATGTATATGGGTCTCCCTGTCGCAGATGCCACAGTTGCCTTTAGTCTGAAGATGTAATCCGGAGACAGGTGTTTTCTCCATCTCTTTAGCTATCAGACTCTAATTCCACTAATTTCAAAACCTGATCCTCCAGAAAGTGGAGAGCAACACAGCTCCACTACACAATACATTTAAAAAAAAGCCACGTTCGACAGGATTACCAACACAGACTGACGAGCTCAAACAGACAGACGCCTTCTATATAGCAGACCAATCTAACTCTTCTCTCGACATGTCCAGCCCACTAATTATCTCAGCCAATCATGGCTAGTGGGAAACTTGCTCGCTTTTTCTGTGGCTTAACTTCTTGCAACTATAGGGGGTGCTGTTCCGCATTAGCATATTTGTGTCTCCAAATTAAACTGCCTCGTGCTAAATTCTTGATCGTACAATATGCATATTATTGTTATGTGTATTATTGGGATTAGGAAAACACCTTCAGGGTTTCTATAGAAGTTGGAATTTTGTCTCTGAGTGGTACAGAACAATTTCACAGCAGCTTTCATGACAGGGGTCAGATTTCAGAAATTTTTACTCTCTGATCTGGGGTCTGTTTATAAGGCCACAGTGAAGCTATGAAGGAAACCGACACTGCCTACGTCTTCCTCTGGGTGTCTGTACGTCATCACGTTTCAATGAAGTCGATGGGACGTTCACAGCCATTATAAATGACAAAAATGTACAGAGACCCCATTTCTCAATGTGCGCCTCAAGCGTGAAGGCCATCGGACCTGCCTCTTCCAAATCGTTTCTAACCAGCAAAATTTCTCGGTCCATGTATTCAGTCGTTATAGTTGTTAAAAACATCATAATGTAGTTAATTTGAGCCTTTATATTCAATTGTATATCCGTTTAGTGCCGCATTTTCATAGGAATTCTTGTTGCCGTTCTGGAAAGTTTTGGACACACTTTTAGGAAGGTCAGGCGCCTTGAGCACAGGGTACAGCCACCGAGGGGTAGCACCCAAGGGTGACCGTGCGACGAAGTCGAGGGTCCGAGGAGCCTTAGGCGGGCGCCCGCGGGCTATCCGAATGCTGTCCTAAAGAGCGCATGACGGCGACGTCCGACTCTGTTCTCGGACACTTCTGCCACGACGCGGGTCGTTTCATCGTTAGAGGCTACAGGTGGACATCCAGTGGGAATCGCCCAGACCGCAGACCATGAGGTACCAGTCTATAGCGTGAGTAGCGCAAATGAACGAGCTTTTATGACCCACTGGAATATAACATTAGAGGAAGTGACAATGAGTCAAAAATGACCCCCGTCGATGAGTGTGAATGGAACAGAACATGTCGTTGCTGCAAAAGAGTAGCCAGCTAATGTCTATGTGCATAAAGAAGTAGAATAAACTCTTCTAGATTTCTGCCTCGAGATATGTCCATATTTAAACCGATTCAGAGAGTGTCTTCTCGATTTATGTCTATGCGTATAGAAGACTGTGTGGTACGATCTTGACCATATAGCGCACATGTATGAAAAGTATATACACGAGAGTATAATTTTTTAAAAATGATGGCGTTACACAAACTCTAGACTGTGATTTGCTCATTATTAGAGACTAATTTGGTCTTGTCAATTCACTGTTCATCCACTGCTAGTGTTATATGGTGTTGTGGTAGATCTGTCCAGCTATCACAGCGAGGATTACATTATCATATCTACTAACAACTAAGTATCACTCTTCCATTAGCATTGAAGCGTTCTATCGATACATTGATGTTTCTTGTACTTTCCTATGTGAGTAGATTATATTAGTGTGCGATTCTACACAGCGGTTTGCATTGGACGTATGCAAAAATCCATCAGGCATGTGTGTCTCGAGAGGACACAATTCAACTTGGCTCCATAGAGCAATGCTTATTTATGTAACTATATGACTTGTTACACAACGGGTGACGAGTGCAACTCTCCGAATAGATATATCTTCTGAGTAGATGTTGAGAGAGCGTAGGAATCAGAAGATTTTTACCCGTGTAACGTAAAACCCTTTATGCACCACAAGTCTGGTTAATTAGAGCAGTGTCTTATCTCGAGCGCGCTCTTTTGGTCTGGATAGATAGCGATTTCTTTCGTGTGAGAAACTTTATGGAGTGTCATGTATGCTGATTGCACTAACTGGTGTATTTCTCATTCGAAACCTTATCAGAGTGCATTTGATTGTGTGCTCCGAGCTGAAGAAGAGACGACTTAGCAAGCAACAATATGCTGAAAATATGTGATCTGATATGAGTCAAAGCAGAACTGGGCGTCATGTGTCACATTGCATATGCTATATTTGTCACTATTTTTATGAAATGGTACTTATTTCGGTATGATTGGAGATACAAAACCTGCTCTAGACACCGCTTGCTACTACTGCTAGCCTGAGAATTCTAGGGTCGATTTCGTTGTATGCTGTGGTGACAACTTGTTAAACTAGCATGATTTACCTGACTTTGATAAGTGACTGCACTTTTTTCCTAAACATACACAGTGTATATGCTTGGAAGCAGGCTCTGAGTAGCTTAGGAAGACAGCCAAGTGACACAATGGATGCCCCACAACAGATTTGGCTTACCCCCCTCTTCTCCGCTATGCAACTGTGTCTTGACCCGCGCACCTTTGCACTCTGAAGCAGCGTTTTTTATATGACCAGTTACTGGATATCTTGTAACCATGTACATAATAACGTTGAGCCTCTCGATATTGTAGAATAGGATCCCTGTCAGAGGTCAGAGTAATGAAGGTATAAACCTAGTGGAGCTGCAGATCAGAATTACGTAGCATGTTCTATCATCCTAATTATACTATTGCGTAGAGAGATCTATGTCCCTCACTCTCTCATGAGGCTACTCACTCAGAAACGGAAGGACTTGAGACGTGAGTTGATGTATGTCCTTTATCCCTGTTAAAAAACATATATCTTTTAAATATGCTCGACGAAGAAGAAAATGTTTCCCTTTTTAGGTTCCAGCCAAGATGATGGAAATATTCATGTCTGGGTTGTCCTGTGTAACTTGCTATGAGTCTTATTTGCATGGCTATATATTGTGAGGTGCCTACATATCTTGACTTTTAAGCATATGCTAGGTATGCTTACATTACACTGTGGGTGGGGTGTGGGTGACTCCCGGGTATTCGGGAGCTTTGCAACTCGTTGAAAGCTACTTTGACTACCTATAGCCGCCGCGTAACATTTTAGACTAAGATGCTATATTGTTACAAGGATTGCAATACCATGAGGAGAAGCTCAATGGATCCAGAGAAGGCACTGTTCTCTGCCCCAAGAACTGCAAGATTGTATCTGATGGTTACATTGCGGCTTCTTCCTGCCCATATATATGAGATAGATCATATTGAGCTCAAGTAAACACTCCACATCTCACGCCTCATACGAGTGTTCTGTCATATTCTTTAGTGCATCTGCTTGTTGAGCACACCCTTCCGCCTATGACCTTGCCGACTGTCTATAGCCGTGTCTGAATCACTGCTAGGGAGTAAGGCCACAAGAATATTCATGGCAGAAATGGGACTGTCGCGATTCCCCCCCACCCTCCCCCTCCCCATCCGTGCTCTATATCGTGTTACTAACCTCGCTCTCTCTAACTGTACGTGTCGCGCCGATGGTCTACTGCCTATCTTCATTTCTCTACCTTCTCCTTTATCAAGCGATCTGGTCTTCGCATGAGTTCTCTCCGTTTCTATTTGCTACTACTAGCTCATTTCGTTGTCTTCTTTCATCTGTTCATGGACTAGCGATAGTGCGATGACAGCGATATGGCATAAACTGCCTTTTCTGCAAGAAGAATCCATCTACTACTAGAAAGTGAATGTTCGCGTATGCATTCCTCGTTCGTTTCTCTGCCTTTTTTATAACTGAGAGTGCGGCCTCCCTAAGCTCCCAACTGTTGCACGTCCGAGCGACATGAACATAATAATATGAATAGTTTGTGAAGTGATCCCACCTCCATCTCGTAAGACGTTCCAACGTAGGCTATCTGTGTCTGTGACTATGCTCTATTGCTTAACTCCATTAGATCAGCCTTGTGGAGAAATGTGTTCTTTCTGATGTAAATACGCCCCACGCGGCACAGTCCCTCAGTCAATCGATAGAGAGCTGAGGATGCCTCGTGACTGCCTGTTCAAGGCACTTAATTCCATCAATCCAAATAGCTTCAGACAGTGACAAACCCGCGACAAGAGCTCACCTAGATAACTCCGGCTAATATTATAGCGTGAGTAAGACGCGGGATGAGCACCTCTACACATAGATACAAGTGCCTGAGCCAAAGCCTTGCCCTCACTAATGTAGACATCCTCTGCTCTGTTCTTACGACGATGCTCAGCTGGTATCAAGTGTCTCTATCTTGCTTCTTTATGTACATAATATCGTCGGCGTTCAGAGAGCGGTTTCTGCGAGCAAGTCTCAAAACGAGCCACTCTTCCTCATCACTGAGTCAGAGAACACTCTGCGCACGTATACAGATTCTGTAAGCCGACCAATTTCCTAATTCAACTCCTGGCCGTGAATACTCCATATAGAAAGCCATATAAACCTCTAAGTTCCAACACTCTATGTTCAGTAGGGCGTTAGCATAGACTGAGCGTATCATTGTCTAATAATATGCTCTTTTCACACCTCGTTAAATAATGTCATAGACCCCATACTCTCCAGATAAAAGCGTATAGAGATAACCTGGCAAGACATACGCACGACAGCGCCTCTTTTCTCTACACCTAATTGAGCAGTGATTTACTTACCCACATGATTTATCTCTTCTGTGCTTCCATGCCTTCTTCCGCGTTCTACTATAAAGAGCTTCTCGTTGAGAGGAGTGATGTAAAGTGACTCTATCGTGCCAGGTAATGCTGATAACTCATGCTCCCTGTGAATATGCAACATTTCAGTGAGCTGGAGAGAGCTCGAGTTCTAGGCAAATAGACGACGTCACCTGACGAAAGAATGACTCTTCGCAAAAAAGCTAACTGTATCATACATATGATACGTGTGCTGGTGAATCCAAAAACATGACAGGAGATGTTTAAATTTTAATAAAGAGCTCACTACTACATGCTGTTGTCTTAGTTCCTATCAAGCAACCTATTAACGATTAATATGTGTCAGACCAGCACCCGCTAACCTATTCACTTTTTGCTTGATTAAGAGGAGGACAAGTGATAAAGACGAGGATAGGGACAATTATCCTCTACATACAGCGCACAGCGAACTGTCCTTGAGGTTCAGAGAGAATTCAACAAATGTCGTGACTAGTTTTGAAACATCGTCAGATTTTAAAACGTCAAAATAAATAAGCCCATGCAGCACATCAATGGTCTAATGCCTCGAAGTCAACAAGACCCTCGACAGTGGAGAAGCCACTACTGACCGACAGAGAATGACTGCGACTTACAAGAGATGACCCCCATTTCACAGCTGAGAGTTATACACCTGCGTGGACTATCTCTTAACACCGGAAATAATCACTTCGGGTTAATTTTCTCAGGATTTCACTTCCGCACGCGTAAAATTTTCCTGCTCTCTCTTGAAGTAATGGTTAAATAAAGTGTCTACTTCTTTCTACAGACTTTGAAACATAATTTTTGACCTAGCGAGTTCACATCCTCCTTCGCGAATACTCACACCGTGCATGGTTTTTCTATCCTTTAATCTGTAAATTATATGCATATTCTACGATCTGGGAGAGAAAAATGCCGTTTCCGTTTGGTACCCTAGTTTCAGCGGGCCGTAGTTACCACAGAGAAGGTACATTCACGGCTGACATGACTAATAGACAACAGTGCAGTGGATCTCAGGAAGTCATACTACAACTAACTACTAAAGTCATTGGCTACCTCTCCTAATAGAGGCCCCACCCTGTCTAAAGAAACAGTGAAACAAAGAAACATATAATGACCATAGGGGAACGTCTCCAATACAGCCGCATACACCAATATCCACTTATCCCACAACACCGAGGCCTACAGGAGAACAGGCCAAGTTACACTCTAATCTCTAGACACCATTCCAACATCTCAGAGACAATAATGAGAAAAACGAAAAAAAGAGATGAAACAAAAAAAAGAATACTTACT
>NW_019943682.1:184717-189749 GCF_002910315.2 Salvelinus sp. IW2-2015 | reverse complement strand
TATCCTACTCGTATCCAAAAAATGACGAAAATTGGTCATTATCATCTAGACAAGCACTACCATTCCCCAAAGAAAATTCCATGAGGAAGACAGAAAACAGACACTCAATAAGTAAGTCAAAAAATACTTCTAAAGATCATGATAAAACTCGGTCCTCTGCGTACGATGAAAGAAACCTAATTATTAAACAAATGAGATCTCGCACATTTGGTTAAAGGCCATTTATTATGCATGATCATCTTGCGTCCTATACCCTGCTCAATTGAAAAGAATACACGGACTAATATCTATTTAAAAATGCTAAATCAGCAGTTGCCCAATATAGGAAAACTCAATACACTTTTTCATGTACGATTCCACATGACTCAACCCAATGTTTTTTTATGGCACCAAAGCTAATCAAAATGATAGCCTCAAATTAAACTGGAGATACCAACCTATAGATGACAGCCAAACACCATTGAGCTTGATATCCCATCACCGCCTATTTTTTAATTGTGTAACCAACCCGATTATTTAGACTATGGCTTCAACCACCTCATGCAAACCTATTAATCGAACAAACCATGCAATATCAACCGTATATTGTAAAATGAAGTTAATTACCACGCCAGTCGTGTCATAACTGATGACATCCCTAGAGAAGGCTTAGTCTGACTGGAAACAACATTATAATTAATCCCATTTGGCGAAGAGTAAGATTACTATAAGAAAAAACAAAATACTAAGGCCCCAGTGATAGCCTGCGTGTTGGCTGCGGAATCGAACTGCCACATGGCGAAACGCTTAATAGTTTTCAAAAGTGCTAAAAGCGGTTGAAACTATAATCGATTTTAGTTTGTCGTTTTCGTCTGAAAATATAATCCGCTCTTAGACCCAGAAAATTCTGTAAATCCAAGGTTTGCCGAACAAGTCCAAAGAGAGAAAGCTGCGCGAATCGTTTCCCATTGCTATGCCTTGTGCTCTATTTTAAGAAAAATTGTGTTTCTATTGAATATGAGAAATTGGTCCATAACGAGCTGTGGCTCTATCTAGTAAGTCTAGTCGATTCTGTTGAGGGGGCTGCTTGTGCCCTAAGTAAAACTCTGTTATTGCTCTACCTGACACAATATGGACACTCATGCTAATCTAACAACAAACGTATTATTCTCTATGACATATAACCAAACTATGTATATGATATGAGTTCTATGACTTGGTCCACTTAAGAAGGTATTTTTCTTTGGTGTATGGATTGTAATACAAACTAGTACTTAGTGAGACCAGAATTGTTATTTAGACTCATGGATTGCCACCCGTTAGATAAAATACCGGACGAATAAACGTGTTGTTTTCGATGGTGATAGTTTCCGGATTAGTCAAAAATATATGGTTTAGAGAGAAAATCGACGCGTTATAAATTCCTGTTAAAACTTGCCGCTGAACGTAAGGGTTCCGTCGTTATTTTTACCCGTTTCATGGCTTCCATAGAAGAATGTCTTGATCTACTTCAAATAAAGGTGTGTTTCGTGCAGGTTTAAACCGCCTCGACGTTTTTTGATACCCGTGTAAAGCTCACTAGATAAGGTGACGTTTGCAACATATTTTCATAAATCCACTCTACAAAAAATGTATCTTCCGCTTATATTAGCCAATATTGATCAAGTTACCTGTCCTATGGAGAGCTACACAGTTTATAAAATTGGCACCGGTGGTGTAAGCCTAACACGAAACACAAGACCTTATTTTAAGTGAATCTAAAAATATCCTATGGAATAACTGAAGGAACCGCTTTTCAGATTTGCTAGGAAGGTGTCATGGTAATTTGATTTCGCACTATGGTTGTCCAATTCTTACCATGCCCATTATTAAAATAGGATTTCCTGCACTATAGAAATTAAAGTTTTTGTTTTCAACATTCATCACAGGTCAACTTAAACTCTATTTTTATTCAACAGTTGAGAGTATTGTCTCCTAAGCAGACTCTTCAGATTCATTTGTCACTTCAGAGCTGTGCTGTGTGTGTGTGTTATTTATGTATTATTTTAACGTTAAAATAAAAGTGTCATTGTTCATTCAGTATTGTTGCAATTTGTCATTATTACAAAAATGTGTGTGTGTGTATATGATAATATATATAAATACATTTTTTTGTCCCTCCCCAATAAATCGGTTAATCCCGGCCGTTTGAAATCTAAAATCGGGATAGCACCTTGATGAAGGAGTAAGAAACTGATGGAGTTAGAATAGTGGTGTATTTTGCTAACGTGTTTAGCTAATAGATTTACATATTTTGTCTTCCCTGTAAAACATTTTAAAAATCTGAAATGGTGGCTTTATTCACAAGATGTGTATCTTTCATCTGGTGTCTTGGACTTGTGATTTAATGATATTTAGATGCTACTATCTACTTTTGAAGCTATGCTAGGTATGCTAATTAGTGTGTGGGGGGTGGGGGGTGCTCCCGGATCCGGGGTTGATACTCGTGAAAGGTTAACCAGGCTCGTAATTTAACAATTGTATTTGTATTTACAGATGGCATACATGGAAGTTCATGTTCCAAAAGGCATTTCTCCCCAAAAATGCAAGTTTATGTTTAAATGGCTCTCCTGCGAAGTAACATTAGAAGCCTCCTCCCTAAGTTTGCTTTATTCACTGCTTTAGCACACTCCGCCAACCCTGATGTCCTAGCCGTGTCTGAATCCTGGCTTAGGAAAGCCACCAAAAATGCAGAAATGTCCATCCCCAATTACAACATTTTCCGTCAAGACAGAACTGCTAAAGGGGGCGGAATTGCAATCTACAGTAGAGAGCCTGCAGAGTTCTGTCATGCTATCCAGGTCTATGCCCAAACAGTTCAAGCTTCTACTTTTAAAAATCCATCTCTCCAGAAATAAGTCCTTCACTGTTGCCGCTTGTTATAGACCCCCCTCAGCTCCCAGCTGTGCTCTGGACACCATATGTGAATTGATTGCCCCCCCCATCTATCGTCAGAGTTCGTACTGCTAGGTGACCTAAATTGGGATATGCTTAAAACCCCGGCCGTCCTACAATCTAAGCTAGATGCCCTTAATCTCACATAAAGGTACAACCCCAAATCCATAACCCTAAATCTGTAAACATGGGCACCCTCATAGATACAATCCTGACCAACCTGCCCTCTAAATACACCTCTGCTGTTTTCAACCAGGATCTCAGCGATCACTGTCTCATTGCCTTCATCCGTTATGGGTCCGCAATCAAACGACCACCCCTCATCACTGTCAAACGCTCCCTTACAGATTTCTGAGAGCAGGCATTTCTAATCAACCTGGCCCGGATATCCTGGAAGGCTATTAACCTCATCCCGTCAGTCGAGGATGACTGGTTGTTCTTTAAAAGTGCTTTCCTCACCATCTTAAATAAGCATGCCCCTTTCAAGAAATGTAGAACTAAGAACAGATACAGCCCTTGGTTCAGACTTGACTGCACAAAAACTTCCTGTGAGCTACTGCATCGAATAGCTCCCGTGATATGCAACATTTCAGGGAAGACCAGCACAAAAACACCCTGACGAAAATTCCAAAAAGTATCCTTAATGGTCGTATAAAACATGACAAATGTTATTTATAATCAATCCTCAGGTTGTTTTTAACAAACATAATCGATAATATTTCAACCGGACCGTAACCTATTCAATAAGAGAGAAAGAAAACGGAGAGCTACCCCTCTCGCGCACAGGAACTATTCAGAGGACACCTGACTAGTTTTGAAAAAATCTCAGATTTTTCAAAATAAAAGCCTGAAACTATGTCTAAAGCCTGGTCACAGCCTGAGGAAGCCATTGGGAAAAGAATCTGGTTGATACCCCTTTAAATGGAGGTTAGAGGGGAAATTAACCCGGAAATATCACTTCCGGGTTAATTTCTCAGGATTTCACTTGCAGAATAAATATTATTTTTCTCACAGACAATATTTTGACAGTTTTGGAAACTTGAGTGTTTTCTATCCTAATCTGTAAATTATATGCATATTCTACGATCTGGGCCAGAGAAAATTCCCGTTTCCGTTTGGTACCCTAGTTTACGTTGGGTACCCTAGCGCTAAGAGGCTAAACAAGCTGGTCCTGGGGCTCTGTCCGCAAACAAACACACCCCACAGAGCGTCAGGACAGCAACACAATTAGACCCAACCAAATCATGAGAAAACAAAAAGATAACAAAAAGATAATTACTTGACACATTGGGAAGAATTAAGAAAAGAAACAGAGCAGACTAGAATACTATTTGGCCCTAAACAGAGAGTACACAGTGGCAGAATACCTGACCACTGTGACTGACCCAAACTTAAGGAAAGCTTTGACTATGTACAGACTCAGTGAGCATAGCCTTGCTATTGAGAACGGCCGCCGTAGGCAGACCTGGCTTTCAAGAGGAGACAGGCTATGTGCTCACTGCCCACAAATTGAGGTGGAAACTGAGCTACACTTCCTAACCTCCTGCCCAATGTATGACCATATTAGAGACACATTTTTCCCTCAGATTACACAGATCCACAAAGAATTCGAAAACAAACCCTGTTTTGATAAACTCCCATATCTACTGGGGGAAATACCACAACGTTCCATCACAGCAGCAAGATGTGTGACCTGTTGCCACTGTGACGACCCTCCCACTCTGTCTGCCATATTCTCTCTTTGTTCTTGTTTCCTTATTAGGATGCCGGTGGGCGGAGTTGGGAGGGTCGTCAGCTACATGGGAAACACCTGGGCCCACTGTCATAGGATAAATGCACCACTTCCCCATTCATCGAGGAGACTCTCTCCATGCAGACACCTTTATAGATTTTGTTGTGTTTTGTTGTGCTTTTTGGTGGTTTGTTTTAGCATCTTTCAACACCCTGCATTATCACATTCATCCATGCAAAACATTCACTTACACTACTGATTACTGATTACACACACCATTGTATATTATACCTAGTTTCTTTATTTAATAAATATATATTTTGTTACTCCTTATCTCCACGTTGTCTCCCTTTTGTTACGGGCTTTGAGCCGGTTCGTGACACCACC
>NW_019943682.1:169187-184692 GCF_002910315.2 Salvelinus sp. IW2-2015 | reverse complement strand
GACAGCTATAAGTTGTCTTTATTGGGTCACTAGACAATTATTTTTAATATATTTTTTCATCATCTTACTACGATTTGCTTACTTTCAATTAGGTTTTTGTTGAGAGCTTGATAGCGTTTTATTTATTTCTCTCCGAAGCATAGGGCCAAAAATCATCAAATAAGCCTGAGTGGTTTTCGCAACTGACAACTAACAAGACTAGTAGTTATGATAAACATAGTTGTAACACAGGTGGGGAACTTTTACTTAAAGATCCACAGTTCCACAGCGAGCAACAGTTGTGATCTACTGTCAACTCTCCTGTACCTTTTTCAGAATTCCGCAGGAGGCGTTTCACGTCAGCCTCCAGGGAGGAAGTTAAGTCGGAGACGCTGCTAGACCGGAGGTCTGCAGCGCTACAATCGTCGAAGCAACTTGGATGTTGTTTTGAGTGATGTGATTTCCCAGGCACCGTCTCGCTTCGCAGGATGGTTAGATCTGCTTTTAAGTTCAGATATATCCTGTATTCAGGCCTAATCGTAGAACTACCTCCGTTTTCATTTCAACTATCTCAGTGCGTAGTAGTTTGATGCCTCGAGAATGTTCATTTCAGCGGCCGCAGGGCCAAGCCGCACCCCGGGTAAAAGTGTGAGTCTCTAGGACCTCAGACTCAGGAGAGAGCGGTGATAAGAGTGGGTCTTGTAGGCCTGGGTTTTCTCTAAGTCATGTTTTTTGGCCTTAATGTTCATGACATGCGACATTCGAAGCAAAGTTTGGTTTTACGGAACAGGATCACCAAACTAATATTAGAAAAATAAATCAGTTTTGTCTGCAAATTCAACAAAACTTTAAGAATATTGTGGGAGCAAACGGAAAACACGTCAGTTGCACATTGTACCCCTAGCTGCCCCAAGTTTTTTTATTTTGACAAGATGCATGATTTATATGAGGTTTGACTTAAGCATACACTCAATTTAGTCTTCAGACCCAAAGGAATAACCCCACTATTTTAGTACATATTAATAGTAATTGCAAGTACCATCATGCAGCCTTGGTGTTTGTCTAGAGAGACCAAGGTAATGGACACTCAGTGCTCTAGAGTTTGTCTAGAGAGACCAAGGTAAGGACACTCAGTGTCTAGACGTTGTTGTCCAGAGAGACCTCAAAAGGTTGGACACCAGTGCTCTAGAGTTGTTGTTCCAGAGAGACCAAGGTATGGACAGCTCAGTGCTCTAGAGTTGTTGTCAGAAGAGACCAAGGTATGGACATCAGTTGCTCTAAGTTGTTGTCCAGAGAGACCAATGGTCTTGGAGCGACTCAGTGCTAGAGTTGTTGTCCAGAGAGACTTAAAGGGTAATGGACACTCAGTGCTCAGGTGTTGTGTCGCAGAGAGACCAGGTAAGTGGACATCTGCAGTGCGCTAGAGTTGTGCTAGAGAGACAAGGTAATTGTTACACCGTGCTTCAGTTGGTTTAGTGTTGTTTAAGAGGAGATCCAGGTGTACTGGTCACATCTTTTGGCAGTGGCTGCATAGGTCGTGTTAGTCTATGTCTGAGAGACCGCATAGGTTAATGGGATCACTTCAAGTGCTCTCGAAGGTTGTTTCGTTTCTAGAGGAGATGGACTCAGGAGGTAGATTTAGGACGATACCTCGAGACTGGCTTTGACTAGACGTTGATGCTCAGGTAAGGCAGACTGGGTAGACTCGCATAGGTTAAATATGGATCACATGATGATTTGGCTCGTATGAGACGTGATCAGTGCTTGGGTCGTGGTTTTCACTCTCATCGCAGTCGTGTATGACAATGGTAATTGGTGACACTTCGTGTTGGCCTTCTAGTGGTGTTTGGTTGTCTCTAACGACGAGACCATGGGTTATGTTCTGCGACACACGCTAGTGTTGTTTGTGTCCAGAGAGACCAAGGTAATGGACACTCAGTGCTCTAGTGTGTTGTCCAGAGAGACCAAGGTAATGGACCTCAGTGCTCTAGAGTTGTTTGTACTAAGAGAGACCCAAGGTAATGGACACTCAGTGCTCTAGAGTTGTTGTCAGAGCAAGAGACCAAGGTAATTTGGACACTCAGTGCTCTAGAGTTGTTGTCCAGAGAGACAACAGTCTGGTACACTCAGTGCTCTAAGTTGTTGTCAGTTTATAATGCAGGTTTCAGCACCACTTAACAGTGTAAAGAAGAACCACCCAGTTTATAATGCAGGTTTCAGCACCACTTAACAGTGTAAAGAAGAACCAGATAATCTGAATGTCAAGGTTTCTCTTATTCTCACCTGTCACAGTCATCCAGCTCTCTGGGGATTCTCCTTTAGAGTTGGTACACTTGTAGAGTCCTTCATCTGACTTGGATACTGCAGGGATGGTCATCTCTCCTGTAGTCTCAGTCCTGATGAGGGATCCATCTTTGTAGAAATCAGCTGTGAGGTCAGAGGGAATTCTCTTATATCTGCAGCGCAGAGTCACAGAATCTCCCTCAGTCACAGGAAGGGCAGGGCTCTCCAGGATCACAGCTCCATCTGTATATAATATATAAACATAACATCAGCTATCTGAATCCAGATTAACAACTAACAACTAAACACTATAATGTTAGTAGATGGTGTTTGTGGACATACCAGGTACTGTGATGTTGACAGCATTGCTGTGTTCTCCAGACCCAGACTCACACCAGTACACTCCACTGTCTGATGGTATTAGTGACACAATGCATGAAGACCCTTGTTCTTTTCCCCAGTCAGTATTACACTCTGTAAGGATTCCTCTTTCTGCGTTCCTCACCACTCTCCATCCAGTAGAATTCCCCTGAACCTCACAGCTCAGAGAGAGAGACTCTAATTTAAAAAACTGAGATCTGTCAGGACTTATGCTCAGAGAGGCTGGAGGAGAAAGATCTGAGAGAGAGAGAGAGAGAGAGAGAGTTGCATTGTCTCAAGTAAATGGGGCAGACAGCATTGGAACAGAGATCCTGAAACACATCAGAGAGAGGCTATTCTCTAGCTGTTTAACCTAGTGATTAGGTAAGGCTACTATCCTGAGATCTGGAGACAAGGATTTACATTCTAACAGATACTGAAACACAGCAGAGAGAAGCTATTCTCAAGCTGTTTAACCTAGTGATGAGGATAATGAATGAGACGTCTCTGTTAGTAGTAACTTATGAAAGGTTTTCTGTAGCATAATGAATGCCAGGCCTTCCTAAGTGAACACACCAGTTGAAGTCTAATTGGATTCCTAACAACAGATCACATACCCCTCAGTGGAGGCTCTTCATAGGAGGAAGGGGAGGACCATCCTCCTCTGGGTACATTGACTTCAGTACAAAACCTAGGAGGCTCATGGTTCTCACCTCCTTCCATAGACGTACATGGTAATTATGACATCTTCCTGAGGACGTCCTCCAACATATCAGAGATTTTTTTCTCTTTTTTTTGCAATATGAACTGACATGTCATCATATTATTAAGATCAGAGAACGAACACAGTGAGTTGTATTGTGAGAGCATTATGAGGGTTCTATGTTTTGAGAAGCTTGGTGACATTGTTGGATAGAGATTAAAAGTGAAGAGTGATAGTTGAGCATTATTCAATTCAAATTAGTTTTTTCAAATTACAGGAGACGCAGGAGGTATAATATGAATTGTTTTCTTAGTTTTAGAACTTAATTTTTGTGTCCAGTTAGTGCAATTTATTTAAATTAAATTTGCCTTGGTAACTTCAGTAGCTAGCTAGCTACCAGCACAAGTGTGCAGTTCTCAGCCAGGTAGAATGGCCAACGCTGCCAAAAATTCTCTGGGAAAAGGTGCAGATTAAGGGTCGACCTGAGATCACTTCCATGCAGAAGGATGAAAAGGTGAGGGAGTTCAATACCACTTGGTATCAAAAGCTGATTAACTGGGAACCTTTTATGGGTTAACTTCTTGAGAATACAGGGGGTGCTGTTTCAAATTCGACATTTTGCCTCTCCAAATTAAACTGCCTCTTATTCAATTATTGCTCTTACTATATGCATATTATTAATACTATTGGATAGAAAACAATCTCTAGTTTCTAAAACCGTTTCAATTTTGTCTCTGAGTGAAAMAGAAGTCATTTGACAGCACTTTCCCTGACCAGGAAGTAGAATGCCAGATGTCTATGCTCGCTTCAACGCTCTGCCTATACATGGTCATGCCACGTATGACCCGAAAYACACTTCATACGCCTTCCTCTGGGTGTCAAGAGGACGTCAGAGGAGAAATTTTGTGTTTATCTTGTTCTGACGTGGAATAACAGCTATTTCTTTGGCGTGACCGCCCACTTCCRGTTCTCTGAATCGCGCGMCTTGGARGTGAGATTGCCTTCTGTTKTKCKGCCATTACGGATGAAAACTATCTCCGTCTCGGATTTTGTTTGATACATGTGACCATATCATCGTAATGTATGTTTTTTCAATRTAGTTTAATCAGATTATTTGAATTTTTTCGGGAGTTTTGCGGTGTTCCGTTCTCTGATTTTATTTTCGTTGGAGAGATCCGTGCCACTCGACCAGTACCCATGCTAAATGAAGAGGGAAAGTTGCCATTCTGAATCGAAASAACGACTCATCTGGACAAAGGACACCTTGATCAACATTCTGATGAAAGATCAGCAATAGTAAGACCCAATTTACGATGTTATTTCATATATCTGTCGTGCATGTGAACTGGTCGTGGGCGCCCAGCTGGTTCTGGCTGGCGTGGCTATGCTAATTTAGCGCTACATTTTGTTTTCGCTATAAAACATTTAATAAATCTGAAATATTGTTTGGATTCACAAAGATGTGCTGGACTTTCAATAGCTGTACGCTGTGATTTTTCTGAAATGTTTTAAGATGAGTAATTAGTTATATGACGTTGGTCTCTGTAATTATTCTGGCTGCTTCGGCACTATTTCAGATTGCAGCTGCAATGTGAACTGTGATTTATACCTGAAAAATGACATTTTTTCAAAAAAAAACTATGCTATAGACCATAAATATGTTATCAGATCTGTCATCTTATGAAGTTGTTTTCTTGGTTAGTGGCTATATATATCTTTTATTTAGTCGAATTAGTGATAGCTACTGACGCAGGAAAAACTGTTGGAGTAAAAAAATGGTGTCTTTTGCTAACGTGGTTAGCTAATAGATTTACATATTGTGTCTTCCCTGTAAAACATTTTAAAAATCAAAAATGATGCCTGGATTCACAAGATCTGTATCTTTCATCTGGTGTCTTGGACTTGTGATTTAATGATATTTAGATGCTTGTATTTATTTGTGACGCTATGCTAGCTATGCTACTCAGTGGGGGGGGGGGGGGCTTGGTGGGTGCTCCCGGATCCGGGATGAGTACCAGGTAACAGGTTAATGCCACACGGTCAGGTTTGCACAGATCGGGAGGACCTTAGGTACGTTCCTGAGGTTGAATTGTGCTTCGAATCCTAACGGTTCTGCCGCTGTCACCCAAAAACACCTGAAATTTGGGGCCAGGCTTTATTTTTGGCCTACTTTTGAACAGTCGCTGCCCTCAGACAGAGTGAGCTACAGTCAAGTGGGGCATCTCATTGAACTCGGCACGGCCTTATAGCTTATGGTGATGCCATTTTTAGTGTTGATTTCAGTCTGTCATTTTGGTGATGGTTTATCACTGTTTAAACTTATTGCAAATGTACAAAAGTCAGCCAGCAAGTCAGCATCCATCAGTCAATAAGATATAATTCTGACACCAAACTGATACAAACTGACACTCACTTTGTCCAACTCGTTTAGAAGCCAACTATCACATATTTCAGAGCAGGCCCAAAATTCACAGCGCCTTCAGTTTCGTCTTTGAAGTCTTTTCCGTTTAGGAGAAATGGCCCCGTCACAATTGGTGATGTTTTGTACATTTTGCAAAAAGCAACCAGTCTCCATCTGGTGGAATTTTCCGGAACAGCAGAAAAAAATGTATTTTTTAAAATGTATAAAACGGTAACCGAAATTCCGAGATACTTAATTTGATGGCTTCCCGGAAGATCTGGCCCTGGGGCCTAATTTAAAAACATTTGCTGACATCAAGTAAGGGACCATACATTTGCAATATGGAGATCCTCATCAATCATACAGCAAATGCCATACTACACCTTATGTAGGTACAGGACAACTAGCTCGTGGTCAGGGCCTGTAGAATGGTCAGAACCGGGAGGAGTAGAAAACAGGACTAGAGAAACAGGAGTACGGAAAAACACGCTGGCGTACACAGGAGATAATGAGGACAAATGGAAGACATCTGGTGGAGGGTGGAGTCAAGCACAAGACAGGTGAAACAGATCAGGCTGTGACAGAATCAACTATTAAAGACTACCAGAACCCACCGGATTCTCCAATTACATTCAATTAAATGACAAAATACAAACCCTCCAACCCAAAAAGGCCTGTGGTGTTGATGGTATCCTAAATTCAATTCCAATTGACTAAACTTAACATCATTACCAGCTCTGGCATCTTCCCCAATATTTGGAACCAAGAGCTGATCACCCCAATCAACAAAAATGTTGACAAATTTGACCCCAATAACTACTGTGGGATATGTGTCAACAGTAACCTTGGGAAAATCCTCTGCAGACTTGTACATTTCCTCAGCAAAAACAATGTATTGATCAAATGTCAAATTGGCTTTTTACCAAATTACCGTACAACAGACCACGTATTCACCCTGCACACCCTAATTGACAAACACGCATAACCAAAACAAAAGCAAAGTCTTCTCATGCTTTGTTGATTTCAAAAAAGCCTTTGACTCAATTTGGCATGAGGGTCTGCTATACAAACGGATGGAAAGTGGTGCTGGGGGAAAAACAAACGACATTATAAAATCTATGTACACAAACAACAAGTGTGCGGTTAAAATAGGCAAAAAAAACACACATTTCTTCCCACGGGGCCGTGGGGTAAGACAGGTATGCAGCTGAAGCCCCACCCTCTTCAACATATATCAACGAATTGGCGCGGGCACTAGAAAAGTCTGCAGCACCTGGCCTCACCCTACTAGAATCTGAAGTCAAATGTCTACTGTTTGGTGATGATCTGGTGCTTCTGTCCCCAACCAAGGAGGGCCTACAGCAGCACCTAGATCTTCTGCACAGATTCTGGACCCTGACAGTTAATCTCAGTAAGGCAAAAATAATGGTGTTCCAAAAAAGGTCCAGTCGCAAGGACCACAAATACAAATTCCATCTAGACACCGTTGCCCTAGAGCACACAAAAATCTGTACATACCTTGGCCTAAATATCAGCACCACAGGTAACTTCCACAAAGCTGTGAACGATCTGAGAGAGGCAAGAAGGATCATTCTATACCATGAAAACAAACATACAATTCAACATACCAACCATCCTGTTGGGGGAGGACACATACAACAAAAAATACAGTTATCGACACCCAAGAATTCACAAAATGGGACAAACACCAAATTGAGACTCTGCATGCAAACACCAAATAATGCATGCAGAATTAGGCCGATAATGATCAAAATCCAGAAAAGAGCGGTTAAATTCTACAACCACCTAAAAGGAAGCGATTCCCAAACCTTCCATAACAAAGCCATCACCTACAGAGAAATGAACCTGGAAAAGAGCCCCCTAAACAAGCTGGTCCTGGGGCTCTGTTCACAAACAGAAACAGACCCCTGTAACGGAATTCCTCCGAAGAGGAGGAGCAGGGATTCGACCAAAACGCAGCGTTGTAACTTGACATGATTTATTTAAACAAGACAAAAAACTAACTATACTTAATACTAAACAAAATAACAAAACGAATGTAGACTGACCTGAACGTAAGAACTTACATGTAACGAAGAACGCACGAACAGGAAAAACAGACTACACAAAACGAACGAACGAACAAACCGAAACAGTCCCGTGTGGCGCAACATACACAGACACAGGAGACAACCACCCACAACAAACAATGTGAAACCACCTACCTTAATATGGNGAACAAACCGAAACAGTCCCGTGTGGCGCAACATACACAGACACAGGAGACAACCACCCACAACAAACAATGTGAAACCACCTACCTTAATATGGCTCTCAATCAGAGGAAATGAAAACCACCTGCCTCTAATTGAGAACCATATCAGGTCACCCATTAACCAACATAGAAACACATAACATAGACTGCCCACCCAAACTCACGCCCTGACCGATTAACACATACAAAATAACAGAAAACAGGTCAGGAACGTGACAACCCCACAGAGCCCCAGGACAACAGCACAATTAGACTCAACCAAATCATGAGAAAACAAAAAGATAATTACTTGACACATTGGAATTAACATAAAAACAGAGCAAACTAGAATGCGATTTGGCCCTGAACAGAGAGTACACAGTGGCAGAATACCTGACCACTGTGACTGACCCAAAAGTAAATCAATATTTGACCATGTACAGACTCAGTGAGCATAGCCTTGCTCTTGAGAAAGGCCGCCGAAGGCAAATCTGTCTCTCAAGAGAAGACAGGCTATGTGCACACTGCCCACAAAATGAGATGGAAACTGATCTGCACGTCCTAACCTCCTGCCAAATGTCTGACCATATTAGAGACACACATTTCCCTCAGATTACACAGATCCACAAAGGATTCCAAAACAAATCCAATTTTGATAAACTCCCATATCTACTGGGTGAAGTACCACAGTGTGACATCACAGCAGCAAGATGTGTGACCTGTTGCCACAAGAAAAGGGAAACCAGTGAAGAACAAACACCATTGTAAATACAACCCATATTTATGTTTATGTATTTTCCCTTTTGTACTTTAACTATTTGCACATCGTTACAACACTGTATATAGACATAATATGACATTTGAAATATCTTCATTATTTTGGAACTTTTGTAAGTGTAATGTTTACTGTTAACGTTTACAATGTGTTTACAAAATATCCAAACACTCTTAGATAACTTTCTGGATAACACATCCACTCACAGTAAAGAAGGCATCAATCTAGGAATAAAAAACATCAACAATAATTTGCAAATAGCAAAAGAGCACAACTGAAATTGACAAAAAAAACTAAACAAAAAAGACGACAGATGACAACTGGTTTGATGCAGGAAAAAAGGAAAAAACTTAGAACACTATCAAACCAAAAGCACAGAGACCCAAATAATAGTGAATTACGACTTCGTTATTGTGAGAATTTAAATCTCTATAAACATACACTCAGAACCAAAAAAGCACAGTACAACAGCAAGCAGCTAACACTAATTGAGGTGTCCATAAACACAAACCACTTCTGGCAAAATTGGACAAACCTAAAAAAAATCTAAACAAGAGAAACTAGCGATACAAAATGGTGACATATGGACAACCCATTTTAAAACACTCTACAACACCGTTCAAATTGATGCAAACACAGAACAATACCAAATTCATGAGAAGTTGAATGTCCTTTATAGCTTGTTCAAATCCAATCAAAATCCCTTGGACTCCCCAATTACTGACCAGAAACTTCAGGCCCTCAAAATTAAAAAAAAGCTTACATACCTGATGGCATCCTAAATTAGATGCTCAAATTCACTAGTGCAAAATGTCAATTGGCTACATTAAAACTGTTTAACTTGATCCTGAGTGTAGGTTATTTCCCTGACATCTGGAATCAAGGACCACAATCTTTAAGAACGGAGACAGATTTGACCTTAACAATTACAGAGGCATTTGTGTGAACAGTAACCTGGGGAAGGTTTTTATAATAAATGTAAGAGTTCTAAACTTCTAAACTTCCTTAATAAGCACAATGTCTTAAATAAAAGCCAGATCGGATTTATACCAAAACATCGCACAACCTAATATATTTTCTCCCTACACACTCTGATAAATATGTCCACCAAAATAATACCAAAATGTATGCATGCTTTATCGACTTCCAAAAAGCATTTGATTCTATTTGGCATACAACGTTATTGAAAGTGGTGTATGGGGTAAACATATTACATAATTTAATCAATGTATACTGGCAATACGTACAGCATCAAAATTTGCAATCTGAGCCTTGCACTCTTCAATATTTACATCAACGAATTGGCCACTATTCTAGAAAAATCCTCAGCCCCTGGTGTTAGTCTCCACAATTTAGAGGTTAAATGCCTACTCTTCGCAGATGACCTATGCCTGCTGTCACCCACAGCACATGGCCTACAGCAGAGCCTGGACCTGCTATAGCAGTACTGTCAGAACTGGGCCCTGGCAGTAAACCCCAAATATACTGAAATAATGATTTTCCAGAGAAGATCCAGATCTCATGGAATTAGACCAAAGTTCTCACACTACAATTACTGAGGGTTTAAATATTAGAGTACTGACACACACACAATTACTGGAGGTTTTAAATAATATAGAGTACTTGCACTACAATTACTGAGGTTTAAATATATAGAGTACTGTACACACTACAATTACTGTTGTTTAAAAATATAGAGTACTGAACACACTACAATTACTGAGGTTTAAAAATATAGAGTACCACACACTCTAGAATTAGGCTTAAAAATAAACTCACCTGGACACCTTAATGATGCAGTGAATGAACTGAGAGACGTAGGGCATTCTACACCATTAAAAAAACTTCAAATTGAAATACCTATTAGAATTTGGCTAAAACTAATTGAATGTGTCATTGAACCAATTGCACTTCATGGCAGCGAGGTGTGGGGTCCACTTGCAAAACAAGATTTCATCAAATGGGACAAACACCCCATTGACACCCTGCATGCAGAGTTCTGTAAGATTCTCCTACATGTCCAGAGGAAAACTACAAACAATGCATGCAGGGCAGAATTAGGCCAATATCCACTAATAATAAAAACTCAAATAAGAGCAATTAAGTTTTGGAAACATCTAAAATCCAGTGACCCCCTCTCATATCATTACCAAGCCCTGCAATACCAAGAGCTGAGCAAAGAAAATAGTCCCCTCATCCAGCTGGTCCTGGGGCTGAGTTCACAAACCTGTTCTACTAACACACTGAAGCCTCAGGACCAGAACATCCAATCAATCAGATCAAAACTACATTACTTATTGGGAAACACAAGCACAAAGCAAAATGCAGTGTTATCTGGCCCAAAATCGACAGTACACCGTGACAAACTATTTGACCACGGTTACTGATCAAAACCTTAGAAAAACCTTGACAAAGTACAGGCTCAGTGAGCACAGCCATGTCATTGAGAAGGATAGACACAGGAAAACCTGGCTCCCTGTAGAGGAAAGACTGTGCCACTGCACCACAGCAGCAGAACCTGAGGTGGAGCTGAATTTCCTGACAAAATGTCAAAATATAAAACAATTAGTGCCCCCAAAGTTATTTTAAGACAGATAGACAGAGATAGATAGAAAGAGCGAGATATATATATACTATGCCTTACAACCTGGAATTAAAATGGATTTGTTTGGGGGTTTTTATCATTTGATTTAAACTTTGAAGAATTCAAATATATTTATTGTGAAACAAACAAGAAATAAAACAAAAAAACTGAAAACTTGAGTGTACATGACTATTCACCCCCCCAAAGTCAATACTTTGTAGAGCCACCTTTTGCAGCAATTACAGCTGCAAGTCTCTTAGGGTATGTTTCTATAAGCTTTCCACATCTAGCTACTGGGATATTTGCCCGTTCTTCAAGGCAAAACTGCTCCAGCTACTTCAAGTTGGATGGGTTCCGCTGGTGTACAGCAATCTTTAAGTCATACCACAGATTCTCAATTGGATTGAGGTCTGGGCTTTGACTAGGCCATTCCAAGACATTTAAATGTTTCCCCTTAAACCACTCGAGTGTTGCTTTAGCAGTATGCTTAGGGTCATTGTCCTGCTGGAAGGTGAACCTCCATCCCAGTCTCAAATCTCTGGAGACTGAAACAGGTTTCCCTCAAAAATGTCCCTGTATTTAGCACCATCCATCATTCCTTCAATTCTGACCAGTTTCCCAGTCCCTGCCGATGAAAAACATCCCCACAGCATGATGCTGCCACCACCATGCTTCACTGTGGGGATGTTGTTCTCGGGGTGATGAGAGGTGTTGGGTTTGCGCCAGACATAGCGTTTTCCTTGACGGCCAAAAAGCCAAAAAGCAATTTTAATCTCATCTGACCAGAGCACCTTCTTCCATATGTTTGAGGAGTCTCCCACATGCCTTTTGGCGAACAACAAATGTTTTTGCCTATTCTTTCTTTAAACAATGGCTTTTTTTCTGGCTACTCTTCCGTAAAGCCCAGCTTTGTGGAGTGTATGACTTAAAATGGTCCTATGGACAGATACGCCAATCTCCCCTGTGCAGCTCCTTCAGGGTTAACTTTAGTCTCTTTGTTGCCTCTCTTATTAATGCCCTCCTTGCCTGGTCCATGAGTTTTGGTGGGCGGCCCTCTCTTGGCAGGTTTGTTGTGGTGCCATATTCTTTCCATTTTTTAATAATGGATTTAATGGTGCTCTGTGGGATGTTCAAAGTTTCTGATCATTTTTCATAACCCAACCCTGATCTGTACTTCTCCACAACTTTGTCCCTGACCTGTTTGGAGAGCTCCTTGGTTCATGGTGCTGCTTGCTTGATGGTGTCCCTTGCTTAGTGGTGTTGCAGACTCTGGGGCCTTTCAGAACAGGTGTATATATACTGAGATCATGTGACAGATCATGTGACACTTAGATTGCACACAGGTGGACTTTATTTAATTAATTATGTGACTTCTTTAGGTAATTGGTTTATTTAACTAATTATATTATCTGAAGGTAATTGTTTGCACCAGATCTTATTCAGGGGCTTCATAGCAAAGGGGGTGAATACCACTTTTACGTTTTTGTTTTAATTTTAGAGAAAAGAGAACAACTCAGCAAAAAAAGAAACATCCCTTTTTCAGGACCCTGGAACGGTCGTTAAGACACTAACAGCTTACAGACGGTAGGCAATTAAGGTCACAGTTATGAAAACTTAGGACACTAAAGAGGCCTTTCTACGGACTCTGAAAAACACCAAAAGAAAGATGCCCAGGGTCCCTGCTCATCTGTGTGAACGTGCCTTAGGCATGCTGCAAGGAGGCATGAGGACTGCAGATGTGGCCAGGGCAATAAATTGCAATATCCGTACTGTGAGACGCCTAATACAGCGCTACAGGGAGACAGGACGGACACCTGATCATCCTCGCAGTGGCAGATCACGTGTAACAACACCTGCACAGGATCAGTACATCCGAACATCAGGTACAGGATGGCAACAACAACTGCCCGAGTTACACCAGGAACGCACAATCCCTCCATCAGTGCTCAGACTGTCCGCAATAGGCTGAGAGAGGCTGGACTGAGGGCTTGTAGGCCTGTTGTAATGCAGGTCCTCACCAGACATCACTGGCAACAACGTCGCCTATGGGCACAAACTCACCGTCGCTGGACCAGACGGGACTGGCAAAAAGTGCTCTTCAATGACGAGACGCAGTTATGTCTCACCAGGGGATCGGATTTGCGTTTATTGTCGAAGGAATGAGCGTTACACCAAGGCCTGAGCGGGATCGATTTGGAGGTGGAGGGTCCGTCATGGTCTGGGGCGGTGTGTCACAGCATCATTGGACTGAGCTTGTTGTCATTGCAGGCAATCTAAATGCTGTGAGATACAGGGAAGACATCCTCCTCCCTCATGTGGTACCCTTATTGCAGGCTCATCCTGACATGACCCTCCTTGCATGACAATGCCACCAGCCATACTGCTCGTTCTGTGCGTGATTTCCTGCAAGACAGGAATGTCAGTGTTCTGCCTTGGCCAGCGAAGAACCCGGATCTCAATCCCATTGAGCACGTCTGGGACCTGTTGGATCGGAGGTTGAGGGCTAGGGCCATTCCCCCCAGAAATGTCCGGGAACTTGCAGGTGCCTTGGTGGAAGAGTGGGGTAACATCTCACAGCAATAACTGGCAAATCTGGTGCAGTCCATGAGGAGGAGATGCACTGCAGTACTTAATGCAGCTGGTGGCCACACCAGATATTGACTGTTACTTTTGATTTTGACCCCCCCTTGTTCAGGGACACATTATTCCATTTATGTTAGTCACATGTCTGTGGAACTTGTTCAGTTTATGTCTCAGTTGTTCATACAAATATTTACACATGTTAACTTCTCTGTGCTACGGATCCCTTTTACGGGATCATTTTCCTAAACAATCGCTGAATTGCACGGCGCAAAATTTTACTAAAAATATTTATAATCATGCAATCACAAGTGAAATATACCAAAACACAGCTTAGCTTGTTGTTAATCCACCTATCGTGTCAGATTTAGAAAATATGCTTTGCAACAAAAGCAATCTAAGCTTTTGTGAGTGTATCAATCAATGCTAGAACAATTAGCCTTATAATAGCTTGGTTAGCTTGGTCACGAAAGTCAGAAAAGCAATAAAATGAATCGCTTACCTTTAATAATCTTCGGATGTTTGCACTCACGAGACTCCTAGTTACACAACAAATGTTATTTTTGTTGATAAATATTACTTTTATAACATAAAACCGCCATTTGGGTTGCGCGTTATGTTCAGAAAACCACAGCCACAACCCAGCCCAGCCAACCAGCTGTTGGTGGCCAGGGCTCCATGTAGAACCCTCCACTGGAGGTCCCCTGACCTCTTTGGTACTGGGGGTTTGTAGAGCCCCCTCCATCTAAAACCCACCATACTCTCCTCCTCACATTCCCCCTGCCACTGATGTTAGGCTCCTAATGTTCCTTACCTTAATGCAGAGGTTGTAGAGGGCTTTACCTCCCACCCCCTCAAACTCCCCCAGGCTCGGAGTGTTGAAATCTAACAAGTCCTCCAGACCCCCTTGCCAGTCCCCAGTCTCTGCCATCACCTGTAGTAACGGAAACTTTGGTGGCCCCTTCCCCTTTGGCCGCTCAAACACCCCCCTTACCGGCTCAGACAGTGCCTCCTGGACCTCCTCCAGGAATCTCTCCAGCAGCATAAGAGACATTATTCCTGTTTGTTGTGCCAGGACTTCAGGAGTTTTCCACCCCTCCTCACCCAGCAGTTGCAGGTCACCCAGCCTTAGTAAACCCACTGCATCATTTGCCTCTGCAGGGTGGCCGACTGAACCGATCTCAAAGGAATGGCTGGGTTGTGGAAGATAGGCTCCTCCCACACCCACAGCCCAGGCGCCACACCACCTTCTCGTATGGACCTTTGCAGCTGCCAGTCCTTCAGCACCGCAGAGTAAAAGTCTGAGAGACCTGCTGTACTCAGCCTCTCCAGCTTCATGAGGAACAGCCCTAATCCGCCAGCTCTCCTCAGCAGCGCGCATGCTGGTTCCCTCCAGCCGACATCAGTATGGTACAGCAGTCTCTGCACCGCCTTTAGTCGGAAAGCAGCCATCCTGCTCTCCAGTTCCACCAGGCCCTGTCCTCCTTCGTGGACGGTCATGTACAACACTGCCGCCCTTAGCCAGTGATGGCCCGACCAGAAAAAGTCCACCAGCTTGCGTTGCAGGTCTGTCGGGCGGAGGGGGG
>NW_019943682.1:145527-162410 GCF_002910315.2 Salvelinus sp. IW2-2015 | reverse complement strand
TGACACCACTGCCTGTGACCGGGTTCTTCCTGACCCTGTGACTGTCATGCCCTGACTTTAGTTATATTTTGTTTTCTTTATTTTTTGGTTAGGTCAGCGTGTGACAAGGGTGGTTTGTTTAGTTTTTGTATTGTCTAGGGGGTTTTGTCTTGTCTCGGGTTTTTGTTTATCTATGAGGATCTTGTATGGTCTAGGGGTATGTAGGTTTATGGGGGCCTGAGTTGGTCCCCATTAAGAGACAGCTGTTTCTCGTTGTCTCTGATTGGGGAGCCTATTTAGGTTGCCATTTTCCATGTTGGGTTTTGTGGGTAGTTGTTTTCTGTTTTGTGTTGTAGCACCTTACAGGAATGTTTCAATTTTCATTTATTCACTTTGTTATTTTGTATTTAGTGTTCAGTTTTCAATAAAGCATGAACACTTACCACGCTGCGTTTTGGTATATTTGGCACGCAGATGTTTCTTCAAAATTCTGCAAAGTGGGTTTGATGGTCAGGTAACTTAATAAAATGTACAAAAATCAAAAACCAAAGAACATAATTATTTTCACAATGTCGAGGTGTGAGACAAGGCTGTAGTTTGAGTCCAAATCTTTTCAACATTTATATCAATGAATTAGCAGACATGTTGGACCATTCTGCAGCCTCAGGAATCACACTATTTAACACAGAGGTAGAATACCTGCTATATGCTGATGACTTGGTACTTCTATCACCAACCAAAGAAGGTCTTCAACAGAACCGGAACATTATAGAGCAATAATGCCATAATTTGGCCCTGGCAGTAAATGTTTTATTTTTTTTAAATCATGATTTTCTAGGAAAAACCTAGATGTCAGAAATACAAATATAAATTCATCCTGAACAACACCATAATTGAACACACACAAAAAAATTACTCATACCTTGGTCTGACCATATCTGCATCGGGAAACTTTATTGTGGCAGTGAATGAACTCAAAGAAAAACCGACACAAGCATTGTATGCAATAAAAATGAAATTATTCAAAATCCCAATTAGAATTTGGACCAACATATTTGACAGCGTAATCCTGAGTGAGATTTGGGGGCCACTCAATGAACTGGACTTTATTCTAATGAAAATAGAGAAAAGATGCTCCTAAATTCAAATCCAAAGTCCCCAATTTAAAGCACTTAAAATCCAAGAGCCCAGAAAGGAGCAGTCAGCTGGTGTTGAAACTAACCAACCAAGCTGACACCAGCACTGCTTCATAAGAAATAATTCAAATAAACAAAATCATGAACCAAAACTAAACTAAATCCCAAAGCCAACTAAATTGCTATCTTGCCCTAAACAGAAAAAAAGGCTGATTATCTCTACTCTGACGAAGCAGAGACAGATCTTTACCAAAAACAGGATGAGTGACGACAAATTAGAAACCGGCAGACATAAAAAGACATGGCTACCCAAAGAGGAGCGTGTATGTGGTCACTGCACGACAGGGGAGGTAGAAACAGAGATGCACTTTTAATAAACTCGAAAGAGCAACGGCCAAATATTTATTTGCCTGCCACAGCCAAATAGTAGGGTATGGGTAGTAGTGGTATGGTAGTAGAGGTATGGGTAGTAGAGGTATGGTAGTAGGGATATGGTAGGTTAGAGGTATGGGTAGTAGTGGTTGGGTAGTAGTGGTATGGTAGTAGAGGTATGGGTAGTAGAGGTATGGGTAGTAGAGGTATGGTAGTAGGGATATGGGTAGTAGAGGTATGGGTAGTAGTGGTATGGGTGTAGTGGTATGGTAGTAGAGGTATGGGTAGTAGAGGTATGGGTAGTAAGAGGTATGGGTAGTAAGAGGTATGGTAGTAGGGATATGGGTAGTAGAGGTATGGGTAGTAGTGGTATGGGTAGTAGAGGTATGGTAGTAGAGGTATGGGTAGTAGAGGTATGGTAGTAGGGATATGGGTAGTAGAGGTATGGGTAGTAGTAGTATGGGTAGTAGAGGTATGGTAGTAGAGGTATGGGTAGTAGAGGTATGGGTAGTAGAGGTATGGTAGTAGGGATATGGGTAGTAGAGGTATGGGTAGTAGTGGTATGGGTAGTAGTGGATGGTAGTAGAGGTATGGGTAGTAGAGGTTGGGTAGTAGAGGTATGGTAGTAGGGATATGGGTAGTAGAGGCATGGGTAGTAGTGGTATGGGTAGTAGAGGTATGGTAGTAGAGGTATGGGTAGTAGAGGTATGGTAGTAGTGGTATGGTAGTAGAGGTATGGGTAGTAGAGGTATGGGTAGTAGAGGTATGGTAGTAGGGATATGGGTAGTAGAGGTATGGGTAGTAGTGGTATGGGTAGTAGAGGTATGGTAGTAGAGGTATGGGTAGTAGAGGTATGGGTAGTAGTGGTATGGTAGTAGAGGTATGGGTAGTAGAGGTATGGGTAGTAGAGGTATGGTAGTAGGGATATGGGTAGTAGAGGTATGGGTAGTGAGGTATGGGTGTAGTGTTACGGGTAAGTAGTGGTATGGTAGTAGTGGTATGGGTAGTAGTGGTATGGTAGTAGAGGTGGGTGTAGTGGTATGGTAGTCGAGGTATGGTTAGTAGGTAGTAGTAGGATATGGGTAGTAGAGGTATGGGTGTAGAGGTATGGGTAGTAGAGGTATGGGTAGTCGAGGTACGGGTAGTAGAGGTATGGTAGTAGGGATATTGGGTAGTAGAGGTATGGTAGTCGAGGTATGGGTAGTAGAGGTACGGGTAGTAGAGGTATGGGTAGTAGTGGTATGTAGTCGAGGTATGGGTAGTAGAGGTATGGGTAATAGAGGTATGGGTAGTCGAGGTATAGGTAGTAGAGGTATGGGTAGTAGTGGTATGGGTAGAAGAGGTATGGGTAGTAGAGGTATGGGTAGTAGTGTTATGGGTAGTAGAGGTATGGGTGAAGTGGTATGGGTAGTAGAGGTATGGTAGAAGTGGTATGGTAGTAGAGGTATGGGTAGTAGAGGTATGGGTAGTAGTGTTATGGGTAGTACAGGTATGGGTAGAATTGGTATGGGTAGTAGAGGTATGGGTAGAAGTGGTATGGTAGTAGAGGTATGGGTAGTAGTGGTATGGGTAGTAGTGGTATGGGTAGTAGAGGTATGGGTAGTAGAGGTATGGGTAGTAGAGGTATGGCTAGTAGAGGTATGGGTAGTAGAGGTATGGGTAGTAGTTGTATGGGTAGTAGTTGTATGGGTAGTAGAGGTATGGGTAGTAGAGGTATGGGTAGTAGAGTATGGGTAGTAGTTGTATGGGTAAGTAGTTTGTATGGGTAGTAGAGGTATGGGTAGTAGACGTATGGGTAGTAGTTGTATGGGTAGTAGAGGTATTGGTAGTAGAGGTATGGGTAGTAGAGGTATGGGTAGTAGTGGTATGGGTAGTAGAGGTATGGGTAGTAGAGGTATGGGTAGTAGAGGTATGGGTAGTAGAGGTATGGGTAGTAGTTGTATGGGTAGTAGTTGTATGGGTAGTAGAGGTATGGGTAGTAGAGGTATGGGTAGTAGAGGTATGGGTAGTAGAGGTATGGGTAGTAGAGGTATGGGTAGTAGTTGTATGGGTAGTAGTTGTATGGGTAGTAGAGGTATGGGTAGTAGTTGTATGGGTAGTAGTTGTATGGGTAGTAGAGGTATGGGTAGTAGTTGTATGGGTAGTATAGGTATGGGTACTAGAGGTATGGGTAGTAGAGGTATGGGTAGTAGAGGTATGGGTAGTAGTGGTATGGGTAGTAGTGGTATGGGTAGTAGAGGTATGGGTAGTAGTGGTATGGGTAGTAGAGGTATGGGTAGTAGTGGTATGGGTAGTAAGAGTATGGGTAGTAGAGGTATGGTAGTAGGGATATGGGTAGTAGAGGTATGGGTAGTAGTGGTATGGGTAGTAGTGGTATGGTAGTAGAGGTATGGGTAGTAGAGTATGGGTAGAGGAGGTAGGTAGAGGGATATGGGTAGTGAGGTATGGGTAGTGGTATGGGTAGTAGTGGTATGGTAGTAGTATGTGGTAGTAGAGGTATGGGTAGTAGAGGTATGGGTAGTAGAGGTATGGTAGTAGGGATATGGGTAGTAGAGGTATGGGTAGTAGTGGTATGGTAGTAGAGGTATGGTAGTAGAGGTATGGTAGTAGAGGTATGGGTAGTAGTGGTATGGGTGTAGTGGTATGGTGGTAGAGGTATGGGTAGTAGAGGTATGGTAGTAGGGATTATGGGTAGTAGAGGTATGGTAGTAGTGGTATGGGTAGTAGAGGTATGTAGTAGAGGTATGGGTAAGAGTGAGGTATGGGTAGTAGGGTTATGGTAGTAGGGATATGGGTAGTAGAGGTATGGGTAGTAGTGGTATGGGTAGTAGTGGTATGGTAGTAGAGGTATGGGTAGTAGAGGTATGGGTAGTAGAGGTATGGTAGTAGGGGATATGGGTAGTAGAGGCATGGGTAGTAGTGGTATGGGTAGTAGAGGTATGGTAGTAGGGTATGTGTAGTAGAGGTATGGGTAGTAGTGTTATGGTAGTAGAGGTATGGGTAGTAGAGGTATGGGAGTAGAGGTATGGTAGTAGGGATATGGTAGTGAGGTATGGGTAGTAGTGGTATGGGTAGTAGAGGTATGGTAGTAGAGGTATGGGTAGTAGAGGTATGGGTAGTATGGATGGTAGTAGAGGTATGGTAGTAGAGGTATGGGTAGTAGAGGTATGGTAGTAGGGATATGGGTAGTAGAGGTATGGGTAGTAGAGGTATGGGTAGTAGTGTTACGGGTAGTAGTGGTATGTTAGTAGTGGTATGGGTAGTAGTGGTATGGTAGTAGAGGTATGGGTAGTAGTGGTATGGTAGTCGAGGTATGGGTAGTAGAGGTATGGTAGTAGGGATATGGGTAGTAGAGGTATGGGTAGTAGAGGTATGGTAGTAGAGGTATGGGTAGTCGAGGTACGGGTAGTAGAGGTATGGTAGTAGGGATATGGGTAGTAGAGGTATGGGTAGTCGAGGTATGGGTAGTAGAGGTACGGGTAGTAGTGGTATGGTAGTCGAGGTATGGGTAGTGAGGTATGGGTAATAGAGGTATGGTAGTCGAGGTATAGGTAGTAGAGGTATGGGTAGTAGTGGTATGGGTAGAAGAGGTATGGGGTAGTAGAGGTATGGGTAGTAGTGTTATGGGTAGTAGAGGTATGGGTAGAAGTGGTATGGGTAGTAGAGGTATGGGTAGAAGTGGTATGGTAGTAGAGGTATGGGTAGTAGAGGTATGGGTAGTAGTGTTATGGGTAGTACAGGTATGGGTAGAATTGGTATGGGTAGTAGAGGTATGGGTAGAAGTGGTATGGTAGTAGAGGTATGGGTAGTAGTGGTATGGGTAGTAGTGGTATGGGTAGTAGAGGTATGGGTAGTGAGGTATGGTAGTAGGGTATGGCTAGTAGAGGTATGGGTAGTAGAGGTATGGGTAGTAGAGGTATGGGTAGTAGTTGTATGGGTAGTAGAGGTATGGGTAGTAGAGGTATGGGGTAGTAGAGGTTTGGGTAGTAGTTGTATGGGTAGTAGTTGTATGGGTAGTAGAGATTGGGTAGTAGAGGTATGGGTAGTAGTTGTATGGGTAGTAGAGGTTTGGTAGTAGAGGTATGGGTGTAGAGGTATGGGTAGTAGTGGTATGGGTAGTAGTGGTATGGGTAGTAGAGGTATGGGTAGTAGAGTATGGGTAGTAGAGGGTATGGGTAGTAGAGGTATGGGTAGTAGTTGTATGGTAGTAGTTGTATGGGTAGTAGAGGTATGGGTAGTAGAGGTATGGGTAGTAGAGGTATGGGTAGTAGAAGTATGGGTAGTAGAGGTATGGGTAGTAGTTGTATGGGTAGTAGAGGTATGGGTAGTAGAGGTATGGGTAGTAGTTTGTATGGGTAGTAGAGGTATGGGTAGTAGTTGTATGGGTAGTATGGTATGGGTACTAGAGGTATGGTAGTAGAGGTATGGGTAAGTATGAGGTATGGGTAGTAGTGGTATGGGTAGTAGTGGTATGGGTAGTGAGGTATGGGTAGTAGTGGTATGGTAGTAGAGGTATGGGTAGTAGTGTATGGGTAGTAGAGGTATGGGTAGTAGAGGTATGGGTAGTAGAGGTATGGTAGTAGGGTATGGGTAGCAGAGGTGATCCATAGCGCAGAGAAGTTAACTTACAAAGATAAATGACTGTTTTTTTTCTTGCCTGCTATTAGAAAGTCTGAGCGAAAGGGGTGTATATAGAGATAGGTAAATAGAGAAATGTTACTATTATAGAACAGGTGATGAATATAGAGACATGTTACTATTATAGAACAGGTGATGAATATAGAGAAATGTTACTATTATAGAACAGGTGATGAATACAGAGAAATGTTACTATTATAGACAGGTGATGAATACAGAGAAATGTTACTATTATAGAACAGGTGATGAATACAGATAAATGTTTACTATTATAGAACAGGTGATGAATATACAGAAATGTACTCACCTCCACCTTGTCCGAGGCTACAGTATACCAGTGTACTCAACAGCACTGAACCACACAGGGAACTATCACTATGGTACATGATGTAAACACTGAAACACACAAGAGAACTATCACTATGGTACATGATGTAAACACTGAAACACACAGAGAGAACTATCACTATGGTACATGATGGAACACTGAAACACACAGAGAGAACTATCACTATGGTACATGATGTAAACACTGAACACACAGAGAGAACTATCACTATGGTACATGATGTAAACACTGAAACACACAGAGAGAACTATTACTATGGTACATGATGTAAACACTGAAACACAGAGAGAACTATCACTATGGTACATGATGTAAACACTGAAACACCAGAGAGAACTCTCACTATGGTACATGATGTACACGAACACGAGAAATATGACTATGGTACATGATGTAAACACTGAAACACACAGAGAGAACTATACTATGGTACATGATGTAAACACTGAAACAGACAGAGAGAATCTCACTATGTACATGTTGTAAACACTGACACCAGAGAGAACTATCACTATGGTAATGATGTAAAACACTGAAACACACAGAGAGAAATATCACTATGGTACATGATGTAAACACTGAAACACACAGAGAGAACTCTCACTATGGTACAGATGTAAACACTGAAACACACAGAGAGAACTATCACTATGGTACATGATGTAAACACTGAAACAAGACAGAGAGAACTCATATCTGTATCGTTGTAAAAAACAAGAACTAATGGTACATGTTGTAAACACTGAAACACACAAGAGAAGAACTATCACTATGGTACATGATGTAACACTGAAACACACAGAGAGACCTATCACTATGGTACATGATGGAAACACTGAAACACACAGAGAGAACTCTCACTATGGTACATGATGTAAACACTGAACACACAGGAACTATCACTATGGTACATGATGTAAACACTGAAACACACAGAGAGAAACTATCACTATGGTACATGATGTAAACACTGAAACACACAGAGAGAACTATCACTATGGTACATGATGGAAACACTGAAACACACAGAGAGAACTCTCACTATGGTACATGTGTAAACACTGAAACACACAGAGAGAACTATCACTATGGTACATGATGTAAACACTGAAACACACAGAGAGAACTCTCACTATGGTACATGATGTAAACACTGAAACACACAGAGAGAACTATCACTATGTATGAATATAAACACTGAAACACACAGAGAGAACTATCACTATGGTACATGATGTAAACACTGAAACACACAGAGAGAACTATCACTATGGTACATGATGTAAACACTGAAAAACACAGAGAAACTATCACTATGGTACATGATGTAAACACTGAGCCGTACCACAGATATTACTATTACTATTAGATAATACTTCCTTAAGAGTCTATTGACCACAGTATCAATCTAATTAACACAAAATCGTTCAGTTTAAGAGATATCTGTTTTCAATCCACAACATCTCCAGCTNCCCCACTATGGAAAGAGAACTCTCAGCTACAAACTAATATGACCCACTATGGAAAGAGAGACTCAGCTACAAACTAATATGACCCACTATGAAAAGGGGAGACTCTCAGCTACAAACTAATATGACCCACTATGGAAAGAGGAGACTCTCAGCTACAAACTAATATGACCACTATGGAAAGAGGAGACTCTCAGATACAAACTAATATGACCCACTATGGAAAGAGGAGACTCAGCTAAAACTAATATGACCCACTATGGAAAGGGGAGACTCAGATACAAACTAATATGACCCACTATGGAAAGGGGAACTCTCAGCTACCAACTAATATGACCCACTATGGAAAGGGGAGACTCTCAGCTACAAAATAATATGACCCACTATGGAAAGGAGACTCTCAGCTACAAACTAATATGACCCCACAATGGAAAGAGAGACTCTCAGCTACAAACTAATATGACCCCACTATGGAAAGGGGAGACTCTCAGCTACAAACTATATGACCCCTTATGAAAAGAGGAGACTCAGATACAAACTAATATGACCCATATGTAAAGAGGAGACTCAGATACAAACTATAACCACTATGTAAAGAGGAGACTCGATACAAACTAATATGACCCACTATGGAAAGAGGAGACTCAGCTACAAACTAATATGACCCCACTATGGAAAGAGGAGACTCTCAGCTACAAACTAATATGACCCACTATGGAAAGAGGAGACTCTCAGATACAAACTAATATGACCCCACTATGGAAAGAGGAGACTCAGCTACAAACTAATATGACCCACTATGGAAAAGAGGAGGCTCTAGATACAAACTAATATGACCATATGAAATAGGAGACTCACTACTAACTAATATAACCCACTATGGAAAGAGGAGACTCTCAGCTACAAACTAATATGACCCCACTATGGAAAGGGAGACTCTCAGATACAAACTAATATGACCCACTATGGAAAGAGGAGGCTATCAGCTACAAACTAATATGACCCACTATGGAAAGAGAGACTCAGCTACAAACTAATTTGACCCACTATGGAAAGAGGAGACTCTCAGCTACAAACTAATATGACCCACTATGAAAGAGGAGACTCAGCTACAAACTAATATGACCCACTATGGAAAGAGAGGACTCCACTCAAACTAATATGACCACTATGGAAGAGGAGACTCTCAGCTACAAAACTAATATGACCCACCTATGAAAGAGAGACTCAGCTACAAACAATATGACCCGCTATGAAAGAGGAACTCAGCTACAACTAATATGACCACACTATGGAAAGAGGAGACTCTCAGCTACAAACTAATATGACCCCGCTATGGAAAGAGGAGACTCAGCTACAAACTAATATGACCCACTATGGAAAGGGGAGACTCTCACTACAAACTATATGACCACTATGGAAAGAGACTCTCAGATACAAACTAATATGACCACTATGCAAAGGGGAGACTTTCAGCTACAAACTAATATGACCCACTATTGACAAGAGGAGACTCACTACAAAACTAATATGACCACATGGAAAGAGGAACTCTCAGCTACAATAATAGACCCACTATGGAAAGAGGAAACTCAGCTACAAACTAATATGACCCCACTATAGAAAAGGAGACTCAGCTACAAACTAATATGACCCCACTATGGAAGAGAGACTCAGATACAAAACTAATATGAAAGAGGAGACTCAACTACAAACTAATATGACCCGCTATGGAAAGGGGAGACTCTCAGCTACACTAATATGACCCCACTATGAAAGGGGAGACTCTCAGCTACAAACTAATATGACCCACTATGGAAAGAGGAGACTCTCAGCTACAAACTAATATGACCCCACTATGGAAAGAGGAGACTCAGCTACAAACTATATATGACCCACTATAGAAAGGGAGACTCTCACTACAAACTAATATGACCCCACTATGGAAAGAGGAGACTCTCAGCTACAAACTAATATGACCCACTATGGAAAGAGAGACTCTCAGATACAACTAATATGACCCCACTAGGGAAAGGAGACTCACTACAAACTAATATAGACCCACTATGGAAAGGGGAGACTCAGATACAAACTAATATGACCCCACTATGGAAAGGAAACCTCATACAAACTAATATGACCACTATGGAAAGGGAGACCAATACAAACTAATATGCCACTATAGGAAAGGGAACTCTCAGCTAACAACTAATATGACCCACTATGAAAGGGACACTCCAGCTACAAATAATATGACCCCACTATGGAAAGGGGAGACTCTCAGCTACAACTAATATGACCCCAATGAAAGAGGAGACTCTCAGCTACAAACTAATATGACCCCACTATGAAAGGGGAGACTCTCAGCTACAAACTATATGACCCTCTATGGAAAGAGGAGACTCGATACAAACTAATATGACCACTATTAAAGAGGAGACTCAGATACAAACTAATATGACCCACTATGTAAGAGAGGACTCAGATACAAATAATATGACCCCACTATGGAAAGAGGAGACTCAGCTACAAACTAATATGACCCACTATGAAAGAGGAGACTCTCAGTACAAACTAATATGACCCCACTATAAAGAGGAGACTCTCAGATACAAACTAATATGACCCCACTATGAAAGAGAGACTCAGCTACAAACTAATATGACCCACTATGGAAAGAGAGCTCTCAGATACAAACTAATATGACCCCACTATGGAAAGAGGAGACTCTCAGATACAACTAATATGACCCACTTGGAAATAGGATCAGCTACTAACTAATGTACCACTATGGAAGAGAGAGACTCTCAGCTACAAACTAATATGACCACTATGAAAGGGGAGACTCTCAGATACAAACTATATGACCCACTATGGAAAGAGGAGGCTATCAGCTACAAACTAATATGACCCACTATGGAAAGAGGAGACTCAGCTACAACTAATTTGACCCACTATGGAAAGAGAGACTCTACTACAAACAATATGACCCACTATGGAAAGAGAGACTCAGTAAAAACTAATAGACCCACTATGGAAAGAGGAACTCAGCTACAAACTAATATGACCACTATGGAAAGAGGAGACTCAGCTACAAACTAATATGACCCCACTATGGAAGAGGAGACTCTCACTACAAACTAATATGACCACTATGGAAAGAGAGACTCTCAGCTACAAAACTAATATACCCACATGGAAAGAGAGAAGACTCAGCTACAAACTAATATGACCCCACTATGGAAAGAGGAGACTCACGCTACAAACTAATATGACACACTATGGAAGAGGAGACTCTCAGCTACAAACTAATATGACCCGCTATGGAAAGAGGAGACTCAGCTACAAACTAATATGACCCCACTATGGAAAGCGTAGACTCTCAGCTACAAACTAATATGACCCACTATGGAAAGAGGAGACTCTCAGATACAACTAATATGACCCCACTATGCAAAGGGGAGACTCTCAGCTACAAACTAATATGACCCACTATGAAAGGAGACTCAGCTACAAACTAATATGACCCACTATGGAAAGAGGAGACTCTCAGCTACAAACTAATATGACCCACTATGAAAAGAGGACGTCAGCTACAAACTAATATGACCCCACTATAGAAAAGAGGAGACTCAGCTACAAACTAATATGACCCACTATGGAAAGAGAGACTCTCCGATACAAACTAATATGAAAAGAGGAGACTCAACTACAAACTAATATGACCCCGCTATGGAAAGGGAGACTCTCAGCTACAAAACTAATATGACCACTATGGAAAGGGGAGACCTCAGCTACAAACTAATATGACCCACTATGAAAGAGGAGACTCAGCTACAACTAATATGACCCACTATGGAAAGAGGAGACTCTCAGCTACAAACTAATATGACCCCACTATGGAAAGAGAGACTCAGCTACAAACTAATATGCACCACTATGGAAAGGGGAGACTCAGATACAAACTAATATGACCCACTATGGAAAGAGGAGACTCTCAGCTACAAACTAATATGACCCACTATGAAAGGGAGACTCAGATTCAAACTAATATGACCACTATGGAAAGAGAGACTCTCAGCTACAAACTAATATACCCACTATGGAAAGGAGAACTCTCAGTACAAACTAATATGACCCACTATGGAAGAGGAGACTCTCAGATACAAAACTAATATGACCCACTATGGAAAGAACTCAGATACAAACTAATATGACCCACTATGAAAGGGAGACTCTCAGCTACAAACTAATATGACCACTATGAAAGGGGAGACTCTCAGCTACAAACTAATATGACCCCACTATGGAAAGAGGAGACACTGATACAAACTAATATGACCACTATGTAAAGAGGAGACTCAATACAAACTAATATGACCCCACTATGTAAAGAGGAGACTCAGATACAAACTAATATGACCCACTATGAAAGAGGAGACTCTCAGATACAAAACTAATATGACCCCACTATGGAAAGAGGAGACTCAGCTACAAACTAATATGACCCCACTATGGAAAGGGACGCAGATTCAAACTAATATGACCACTATGGAAAGAGGAGACTCTCAGCTACAAACTAATATGACCCACTATGGAAAGGGGAGACTCTCAGGTACAAAACAATATGACCCACTATGGAAGAGGAGACTCTCAGATACAAACTAATATGACCCACTATGGAAAGGAGACTCGCTACAAACTAATATACCCACTATGGAAAGGGAGACTCAATACAAACTAATATGACCCCATATGGAAGGGGAGACCTCAGCTACAAACTAATATGACCACTATGGAAAGGGAGGACTCTCAGCTACAAACTAATATGACCCCACTATGAAAGAGGAGACACTGATACAAACTAATATGACCCATATGTAAAAGAGGAACTCAGATACAAACTAATATGACCCCACTATATAAAGAGAGACTCAGATACAAACTAATATGACCCACTATGGAAAGAGGAGACTCAGCTACAACTAATATGACCCACTATGGAAAGAGGAGACTCTCAGCTACAAACTAAATGACCCCACTATGAAAGAGGAGACTCTCAGATACAAACTAATATGACCCACATGGAAAGAGGAGACTCACTACAAACTAATATGACCCCACTATGGAAAGGGAGACTCAGATTCAAACTAATATGACCCACTATGGAAAGAGAGACTCTCAGCTACAAACTAATATGACCCCATATGGAAAGGGGAGACTCTCAGTACAAACTAATATGACCCACTATGGAAAGGAGACTCCAATACAACTAATAATACCCCATATGAAAGAGGAGACTCAGCTACAAACTAATATGACCCACTATGAAAGGGGAGACTCAGATACAAACTAATATGACCCACTATGGAAAGGAGACTCTCAGCTACAAACTAATATGACCCACTATGGAAAGGGGAGACTCTCAGCTACAAACTAATATGACCCCACTATGGAAAGAGGAGACACTGATACAAACTAATATGACCCACTATGTAAAGAGGAACTCAGATACAAACTAAATATGACACCCACTAGTAAAGAGGAGACTCAGATACAAACTAATATGACCCCACTATGGAAAGAGGAGACTCTCAGCCTACAAACTAATATGACCCCACTATGGAAAGAGGAGACTCTCAGCTACAAACTAATATGACCCCACTATGGAAAGAGGAGACTCTCAGATACAAACTAATATGACCCACTATGAAAGAGGAGACTCAGCGACAAACTATATGAACCCACTTGAAAAGAGACTCCAGCTACAAACTAATATGACCCACTATGGAAAGAGAACTCATACAAACAATATGACCCATAGAAAGAGAGACTCAGATACAAAACTAATATACCCATAGGAAAGAGGAACTCTACGACACCCAAGTATCAGGGATCGTCTGAAGTATAACTGAAGTATATCACCATACAAAGGAGTGGAATTACAAATAATTTCCTTAGCTTTCCTTTTATCTCGTAATATAGTGAGATTCTCCAAAACCTTATCCATATATCATTTTTTTACTATATTTCTTGCAATTTTGAATGCGTTAGTTGACATTTTTCAATGCACAGGTGTAGTAGTAGTAGACATTAATCAAATACTGTTTATTTAAAAAATTATACAGACAGAGGTCCTGAAATTCAAATGATCCATGGTAGACTATCTAAAACAATATCTATGTTAGCTTACCAGAAACCACCTTTTTATGAGGATATACAAAACTATATAGATATTAACATATAGATATTAAACATATAGATATTAAAACCATAAATACTAAACCATATAGATATTAAACATATAGATATTAACCATATAGATATAAACCATATAGATATTACTCTATATAGATATTAACTATATAGATACTAAACGATATTGATATTAAAACTATTGATAATAGACTATATAGATATTAAACTATAAGAACTAAACGATATTATATTAAAACATATTGATAATAGACTATATAAGATATTAAACCATATAATATTAAACATATAGATATTAAACTATATAAAGAAACTATATAGATATTAAACCATATAGATATTACACTATATAGATATTAAACTAATAGATACAAACTATATATATATTAAACTGTATAGATATTAACTATATAGATATTAAACTATATAGATATTAAACTATATATACAAACTATATAGATATTAAACTATATAGCATAAGAAACATATAGATACAAAACTATATAGATATTAAACTATATAGATATTAAACTATATAGATACAAAACTATACAGATATTAAACCATATAGATATGAAACTATATAGATGTTAAACCATCCATATATTAAACTATATAGATACTAAACTAAATATATATTTAATCATACATATATGAATATATACAGATATTAAACCATGCATATTTTAAACTATATAGATATTTAATCTTACAGATATTAACCTATACAGATATTAAACCATGTAGATATTAAACCATACAGATTTTAAACCATATAGATATTAAAACTTCTTCAGGCTAGGGGGGGTATTTTGACGTCCGGATGAAAAGCTCAAATTAAACTTCCTGCTACTCAGGTGTTTTCAATGGGTTTCTATGTGCATCTAGATTTATAAGGCACTTGCTTGCAGTTCCTATCGCTTCATCTGGACGTCAACAGTCTTTAGAAATTAGTTGATGCTTTTCTTTAGAGAAATGAAGAAGTAGCCATGTTCAGAATGAGGCTCCAGTGAAGTGTACTCTTTGTTAGAGGCGCGTTACCAGAAAGCATGCTACACATTGTTTTCCTCCGGTATTGAACACAGATCATCCCGGCTTAAATTTTATCGATTATTTACGTTAAAAAATACCTAAAGTTGTATTAGGAAAGTTCTTTGAAATGTTTGGATCAATAATACAGGTAACTTATTAGATATTTTGTAGTCATGTTGCGCGAGTTGGAACCGGTGTTTTTCTGAATCATACGCGCCAAATAAATTGACATTTCGGAGATATAACGATGGAATTTATCGAACAAAAGGACCATTTATGATGTTTATGGAACATATTGGATTGCCAACAGAAGAAGATCTTCGAAGGAAAGGCATGAATTAAATCGTTATTTCAGACTTTTGTGTCGCGCCTGTCCTCAGATAATCGCATGGTTTGCTTTTGCCGTGAAGCCTTTTTGAAATCTGACACGGTGGCAGGATTAACAAGAAGTTCATCTTTAAACCGGTGTATAACACTTGTATGATTTGTGAATGATTATTATGAGTATTTCTGTTTTTGATTTTGGCGCGCTGCTATTTCACTGGGTGAAATCCCATTAACGGGATTGGCGCGAGAAGGGATCACTAAGAAGTTAAACTATACAGATATTAAAACTAATACGATTTTAAAACATATAGATATTAAACTATACATATATTAAAGCATATATATATACATATATATACTAAATTATGTTGATATTAAACCATACAGATATTAAACAATACAGATATTAAACCATACATATATTAAACCTTTTATATATAATAATATATATAATATATTAAATTATGATGCTATTAACCATAGAGATAATAAACCATACAGAAATAAAACCATACAGATATTAATGGTTTAATGGTTTAATTTCTGTATGGTTTAATATCTCTATGGTTTAATAGCATCATCATTTATTAATATAATAATATAATAATTATATATATATTATATATTAAATATATTAAATGATGATGCTATTAAACCATAGAGATAATAAACCATACAAGAATTAAACCATATATATATATATATATTAAATGATGTTGATTTTTAAACTATACAGATATTAAACCATACAGATATTAACTATACAGTTTTAAACCATATTATTATAATATATATATTAAATTATGTTGATATTAAAACATACAGATATTATACTATACAGCTATTAAACCTTATAGATATTAAACCATACAAATGATTAACTATACAGATATCACACCATATGGATATTAAACTATACATTTATTAAACCATACAGATATTAAAGTATACAAATATTAAACCACACAGATATTAAACCATACAAATACTAAACCGTATAGATATTAAACCACACAGATATTAAACCATACAGATATTTAACCATATAGATATTAAACCATACAGATATTAAACTATACAGATATTAAACAGTATAGATATTAAACCATTCAAATGTTAAACTGTACAGATATTAAACCGTATAGATATTAAACCATATAGATATTAAACCATTTAGATATTAAACCATACAAATGTTCAACTATTCAGATATCACACCATAACATATATTAGTCTATACATTTACTAAACCATACAGATTTAAGTATACAGATATTAATTGATATCTAGACATTGAACCGTATATATATATTAAACTGTTTAAATAATATTCAACTCACAGAGTAGAAGACAGGTACGTCCATC
>NW_019943682.1:141502-143545 GCF_002910315.2 Salvelinus sp. IW2-2015 | reverse complement strand
GACATTTAAACAGTATAACATGATGCTCTGGTCTGGTGGCTGACATTTAAACAGTATAACATGATGCTCTGGTCTGGTGGCTGACATTTAAACAGACATTTAAACAGAATAACATGATGCCTTTATAGCTGACATTTAAAAGGTATAACATGATGCTCTGGTGGCAGACATTTAAACAGTATAACATGATGCTCAAAATACCCAAAGTCACCAAGCCAAATGTCCTTACAACTGAAAGTATCTGATAGATGAAAGTATTAGTAAAAATAGAGGCTGTCTCCACCCCACACTTATCAGAGCAGGAGATCTGTGGCAGTTTGAGGTTAGAGCCTTAGCCTTAGGTAAGATGTGCTATACGTTAACAACATCACCCACACCTCTGTCCCTCTGTCACACATTTAACATGTATTTTTATATGTTTTGTTCATTTAGCGACTTTAGCGACAGTAGTGAGTCATTTAGCAGACGCTCTTGTCCAGAGAGACTTACTGTTGTGAGTCATTTAGCAGACGCTCTTGTCCAGAGACTTACAGTAGTGAGTCATTTAGCAGACGCTCTTGTCCAGAGAGACTGTAGTGAGTCATTTAGCAGACGCTCTTGTCCAAAGCGACTGTAGTGAGTCATTTAGCAGACGCTCTTGTCCAGAGAGACAGTAGTGAGTCATTTAGCAGACGCTCTTGTCCAGAGAGACAGTAGTGAGGGGATACATTTTTGTACTTTTCCATGCGCCATTCTCTACCAACTGAGCCACACAGGACACACAATCTGAGCCACACACACAGACACACATGCAGAGAAACAAAAACATACACAAACACACACACAGAGACCCACACGGACTCACAGACACACACACACACACACACACACACACAGAGACCCTCACGGACTCACAAATGTATCTAACTACACATTAAACACGGAGACCTGTTGGAGTGTTTAAATGTATCTAACTACACATTAAACACTGATACCTGTTGGGGTGTATAAATGTATCTAACTACACATTAAACACTGAGTACTGTTGGGGTGTATAAATGTATGCTAACTACACATTAAACACTGAACCTGTTGGGGTGTATAAATGTATCTAACTACACATTAACACTGAGACTGTTGGGGTGATAAATGTATCTAACTACACATTAAACACTGAGACCTGTTGGGGTTATAATGTATCGAACTACACCATGAAACACTGAGACCTGTTGGGTTATAACTTATCTAACTACACATTAAACACTGAGACCTGTTGGGGTGTATAAATGTATCTAACTACACAATTAAACACTGGAGACCTGTTGGGGTCTATAACTGTATCTAACTACACATTAAACACTGAGACTGTTGGGGTGTATAAATGTATCTAACTACAACATTAAACACTGAGACCTGTTGGGGTGTATAAATGTTCTAACTACACATTAAACACTGAGACCTGTTGGGGTGTATAAATGTATCTAACTACACATTAAACACTGAGACCTGTTGGGGTGTTAAATGTATCTAACTACACATTAAACACTGAGACCTGTTGGGGTGTATAAATGTATCTAACTACACATTAAACACTGAGACCTGTTGGGGTGTATAAATGTATCTAACTACACATTAAACACTGAGTACCTGTTGGGGTGTATAATGTATCTAACTACACATTAAACACTGAGACCTGTTGGGTGTGATAAATGTATCTAACTACACATTAACACTGAGACCTGTTGGGGTGTATACATGTATCTAACTACACATTAAACACTGAGACCTGTTGGGGTGTATAAATGTATCTAACTACACATTAAACACTGATACCTGTTGGGGTGTATAATGTATCTAACTACACATTAAACACTGAGACCTGTTGGGATGTATAAATGTATCTAACTACACATTAAACACTGAGACCTGTTGGGTGTATACATGTATCTAACTACACATTAAAACACTGAGACCTGTTGGGGTGTATAAATGTATCTAACTACACATTAAACACTGAGACCTGTTGGGTGTATAAATGTATCTAACTACACACATTAAACACTT
>NW_019943682.1:130871-141477 GCF_002910315.2 Salvelinus sp. IW2-2015 | reverse complement strand
GGGTTTTTACTAACATTGAGTGCGACTGGTCGGTCCTGTTTGAACATTTTTTATATAAAAAGACCCCAGGCGACATCTATAACAGAAACATTGATTTTGGCCTTTTTTTTTTCTGTATAAGTCGAGCTTTGGGTAAGCAATTCCTCTTTTTGGAAATAAACTAACCCAGCTTCAAAGGGAGCGTGACATTTATTTGATAACACCAATAGGGATTGTGGCATCTGGATTGACATGACTGGCTGGCTCTGAAAACTATTTACTAGAGCCTGAGAGTGCATTAAGAACATAATAATTAAAAACCCAGGAGGCTTCTGGGTCTGGTATATTAGCGGGCTGCCCAATTTAAAAAATCACAAATTGCTTTCTGGTCTTGCCTGTGTGCTGACATTTTATAAACAACATGATTTTGCCTTCTATGGGTTTTGTGCTTGAGCGAGTGCTTTTAACAATGTTGCCATAACTAAAGGAAAAACATATTAAACATGTCTGAGTTGTGCTGACATGGGGTTTTTAGAACCCCAGTCTCGGGGGCCTTTGGTTTACTTATGATGCCGTCTTGCGGTTGGGTCTGTGGCTGACATTTTAAACAGTTTCTCTGTGGGGGCTGGAACATATACCTAAAAACGATGATGCTTCTGTTAAGTAGAACTGACATAATATAAACAGAGCCCATTTATGAGCGATGGAAATGCCTCTCTGTGTGGCGTGACTTTAACCAGTTTATAACTATGATGCTCTGGTGTCGGTTGGCTGACATTTAGAACAGCTTACTACATATAACATGATCCTCTGGTACCGCGTGGCGAGATGACTATAAAACTAGTGAAAATAATAACATGACAATGCTCCTGGATCTTGCGTGGCTGAACATTAAAAACAGAAAGATATATAACATGATGCTCAAAAATAAAATCCCTGACAGTGGCTGACCATTTAAACAAGCCTATTTATATATATGACATGTCCATGCGCTGCGTCTGTGTGGCTTTGGTGCACTGGACAGATTCTAATACAGTAAATTAATAGCATGATGCTCATAGGTCCTAGGTGTGCGTGGTACATTTATTAATTACAGATATATACGAGTCATATTGCTCTGGTCTGGTAGTGGCTGGCACATCTCTAAAAGCAGGTTATTCTATCATGCATGGGAATGCTCGGACAATTCCTGTCTTGAGTGGACTGGAACATTTTAAAACAGTATAAACATGATGCTCTGTGGTGTCAGATAACAATGTTGGTGGCTGAACATTTAAACAGTATGACATGATGCTCGGTACTAGTGCTGAAATTCAACAGTATAATAATGCTTGTTGTGTGGCCTTGCTTTAAGTATAACATGATGCTTCTGGGGCTGACATTTAAACATTATTAGCACATGATCTAGCTGGTCTGGTGGCTGACATATAAACAGCTAATAACATGATGCTCTGTAGCTGGAGCATAAATTTAAACAGATCATAACAATGTGCTCTGTTGTTGGCTGAACAATTTAAAAGACATGTATAACACATGATGCTCTGTCTGGTCGCTGACATGTTAACATAAACAGAGTCTCTGGCTGATAAACGTATAAACATGATGCTCTCGTCGTGGGCTGACATTTAAACAGTAAACCTTAGAATGCTTGGTCGGGTAGCTGACATAAACAGTATAACATGATGGTCTGTGCATTTAACATGTTACAATGCCTCGTCGTGCCTGCATTAAACATTAATATGAATGGTGCTGACATTTAAAAACAGTTGACTGATTCTGGTTGTGCATTTAAACTACATGAATGCTCTGGGTCCTGAGTGGCCGTGACATCTTTAAAATATCAGATGATTTGTACATTTAAAGTATAACCTAGCGCTGGTCTGGTGAGCTAACATTTAAACGCATGAATGCTCGGTCTTAGCTGACAGTAGGAATGATGCCTCGCGTCTGGTGCTCGAATTTGAAAACAAGGTTAACATGATGCTCTGGATTCTGAGATGCTTAGAGACAATTATAAGACATGTAGTACAATATGCTCTGGTGTGATGACATTTTAACACGAGCATTACCCATGATGCTCTGGTGGCTGAATTTTAAAGCCAGTATAACATGATGCTCTTGGTCTGGTGGCTGACATTTAAACGTATAACATGATGCTCTGGCTGGTGGACATGACCTTAACAGTATTAACATGAATGCTTCATTGGTTGATGGCTGACATTTAAACAGTAAATAACATGATGCTCTGTTGTGGCTGAACATTTTAAACAGTAATAACATGATGCTCTGGTCTGGTGGCTGACATTTAAACAGTAATAGCATGATGCTCTTGGTCTGTAGTTGGCTGAATTTGAAAAAGTATAACATGATCTCTGTGTCTGGGTCTGCACATTTAAACAGTAAACACTGATGCCGTGGTCCTGGTGACTGACATTTAAAGCAGTATAACATGATGCGTCTGGTGGCTGACTTAAACAGTAAACATGATGCTCTTCTGGTGGCTGACATTGTAAAACAGTATATAACATGATGCTGTGACATTATCATATAGCATCTCTGTCTGGTGGCTGACATTTAAACAGTTATAACATGATGCTCTGGTGAGCTGACATTTAAAACAGATATAACATGATGCTCTGGTCTGGGTGGCTAACATTTAAACCAGTATAAACATGATGCTCTGGTCTGGTGGCTGACATTTTAAAGTATATAGCATGAATACTCTGGTCTGGTGACTGACATTTATAAACAGTTATTAACATGATGCTCTGGTGTTGCTGACATTTAAACAGTATAACATGATGCTCTCTGTGGCTGACATTTAAAACGATAAACATGATGCCTGGCTGGTGTGAACACTTAAACAGTATAACATGATGCTCTGGTGCTGACATTTAAACAGTTATAACATGGGATGCTCTGTCTGGTGGCTGACATTTTTATAACAGCCGTGTTAAACTATGACTGTCCTCGTTGCGTCTGGTGGCTGACATTAAACAAGACATTTATCACATGCCAATAACATGATGCTGACAACTTTATGAGCTGACATTTAAATAAGTATAACATGATGCTCTGGCTGGCAGACATTAAACAGTATATACATGATGCTCCAAATACCCAAGTCACCAAGCCAAATGTCCTTACAACTGGAAAGTATCTCTGATAGATGAAAGTATTAGTAAAAATAGAGGCCTGTCTCCAACCGCCACACACTTATCAGAGCAGGCAGATAACGATGTGCCAGTTTGACTGGATTAGAGCACTATAGCCTTTAGGTAAGATGATTGCTATGAGCGTATAACAACATCACGCCACACCTCTGTCCCGCTCTGTCACACATTTAAACATGTATTTTTATATGTTTTGTTCATTTAGCGACTTTAGCGACAGTAGTGAGTCATTTAGCAGACGCTCTTGTCGCAGAGAGACTTACTGTTGTGAGTCATTTAGCAGACGCTCTTGTCCAGAGACTTACAGTAGATGAGTCATTTAGCAGACGCTCTTGTCCAGAGAGACTGTAGTGAGTCATTTAGCAGACGCTCTTGTCCAAAGCGACTGTAGTGAGTCATTTTAGCAGACGCTCTTGTCACGAGAGACCAGTAGTGAGTCATTTAGCAGACGCTCTTGTCCAGAGAGGACAGTAGTGAGGGGAACATTTTTGTACTTTTCCATCCGCCATTTCTCTACCAACTGAGCCACACAGGACACACAATCTGAGCCACACACACAGACACACATGCAGAGAAACAAAAAACATACACAAACAACACACACAGAGACCCACACGGACTCACAGACACACACACACACACACACACACACACAGAAGACCCTCACGGACTCACAAATGTATTCTAACTACACATTAAACACGGAGACCTTTGGAGTGTTTAAATGTATCTAACTACACATTAAACACCTGATACCTGTTGGGTGTATAAATGTATCTAACTACACAATAAACACTGATACCTGTTGGGGTGTATAAATGTATCTAACTACACATTAAACACTGATACCTGTTGGGGTGTATAAATGTATCTAACTACACATTAAACACTGAGACCTGTTGGGTGTATAAATGTATCTAACTACACATTAAACACTGAGACCGTTGGGGTGTATAAATGTATCAACTACACCATTAAACACTGAGACCTGTTGGGTCTATAACTGTATCTAACTACACATTAAACACTGAGACCTGTTGGGTGTATAAATGTATCTAACTACACAATTAAACACTGAGACCTTTGGGGTCTATAACTGTATCTAACTACACATTAAACACTGAGACCTGTTGGGGTGTATAAATGTATCTAACTACACATTAAAACACTGAGACCTGTTGGGGTGTATAAATGTATCTAACTACACATTAAACACTGAACCTGTTGGGGTGTATAAATGTAATCTAACTACACATAAACACTGAGACCTGTTGGGGTGTGTAAATGTATCTAACTACACATTAAACACTGAGACCTGTTGGGGTGTATAAATGTATCTAACTACACATTAAACACTGAGACCTGTTGGGTGTATAAATGTATCTAACTACACATTAAACACTGATACCTGTTGGGTGTATAAATGTATCTAACTACACATTAAACACTGAGACCTGTTGGGGTGTATAAATGTATCTAACTACACATATAAACACTGAGACCTGTTGGGTGTATACATGTATCTAACTACACATTAAACACTGAGACCTGTTGGGTTATAAATGTATCTAACTACACATTAAACACTGATACCTGTTGGGGTGTATAAATGTATCAACTAACATAAACACTGAGACCTGTTGGGATGTATAAATGTATCTAACCTACACACTTAAACACTGAGACCTGTTGGGTGTATACAGTATCTAACTACACATTAAACACTGAGACCTGTTGGGGTGTATAAATGTATCTAAACTACACATTAAACACTGAGACCTGTTGGGTGTATAAATGTATCTAACTACACACTTAAACACTGAGACCTGTTGGGTGTGTAAATGTATCTAACTACACATAAACAACTTTAGACCTGTTGGGGTTATAAATGTATCTAACTACACATTAAACACTGAGACTGTGGGGTGTATAAAAATGTATCTAACTACACATTTAAACACTGAGACTGTTGGGGTTATAATGTATCTAACTACACATTAAACACTGAGACCTGTTGGGGTGTATAAATGTATCTAACTACACATTAAACACTGAGACCTGTTGGGGTGTATAACTGTTCCTGTGGTGTTGGAGGTTTTCACTGCAGTAGACTGGATCAGCTCCTCTGTCCCTCACTCATCTCTCTCTCCTCTCTCTTTACCTAGTGACCCTGTTCATCAGAACGTCAAGGTGGATGGAAAAAGATGATCTCTTCAGCAGCGATGAATAACCACAACCCTGTCAGTCCATCTCTTTACTTCTCCTTTCTCTTATCTTCTCTCTCAATCCTTCCCTTTTCACACCAACACACTTATCTTTAGACGCTGCAGCCTTGACCGCCATCAACAGCATCAGCAACAGAGAGGTGTGAAGTTTCCACAACAGAGTTAGAGTCAGTTTATCATGTATTTATCTTTAGACGCTGCAGCCTTGACCTCCATCAACAGAGTTAGAGTTAGTTTATCATGAGAACATCAATCAGTTCTCTTATACTCACATACATTATTTTAACAATTTTAGAAACTTTAGAGTGTTTTCTATCCATGTATATCCTGCTTCTGGGACTGAGTAACAACAGAGTTAGAGTCAGTTTATCATGTAGCCTTGACCTCCATCAACAGAGTCAGAGTCAGTTTATCATGAGAACATACAGACACCACTGACTGGAACTATCAACAACAAGAGTTAGTTTATCATGAGAACATACAGACACCACTGACTGGAACNACTGACTGGAACTATCAACAACAAGAGTTAGTTTATCATGAGAACATACAGACACCACTGACTGGAACTATCAACAACAAGAGTTAGTTTATCATAAGAACATATAGACACCACTGACTGGAACTATCAACAACAAGATTTAGTTTATCATAAGAACATATAGACACCACTGACTGGAACTATCAACAACAAGAGTCAGTTTATCATGAGAACATACAGACACCACTGACTGGAACTATCAACAACAAGAGTCAGTTTATCATGAGAACATACAGACACAACTGACTGGAACCAGCTGACAGTATCAGTTGTAAAGGCTTCATTACTACTAACAGAAGGAAAGTTGTAGTGTTCTGTCCATGATGAATGATGTAAAGGCTTCATTACTACTAACAGAAGGAAAGTTGTAGTGTAATGTCCATGATGAATGTTGTAAAGGCTTCAATGTGTTTTATATCCTAATTGCTTACGTAAAATTGGAAATTGTATTTTTCCATAATTTAATTGTGTGTGTTTATCTTGAGCAACCCCAGTTTATAGGCGCCAACTTGGCAAATAAAGCTTCCTAGACCTAGTGGTTCTATGTGTTGTGTCCTGATTTGTCCACTAGATGGCAGTGCTCCATTTGTTGTATCCTGATTTGTCCACTAGATGGCAGTGATCCGTGGCGATATGCCAATTGGAGTGGGTATAGGGTTTTTGGGATAATGTTGTTGATGTGAGCCATGACCAGCCTTTCAAAGCACTTCATGGCTACCGACGTGAGTGCTACTGGGCGGTAGTCATTTAGGCAGGTTACGCATTCTTGGCCACAGGGACTATGGTGGTTTACTTGAAATGACTCAGGCAGTGAAGACATTTACCAGTTGTTTAACGCATGCTCTGAGTACACCGTAATGCTCTGAGTACTGAATGTTGACCTGTTTTTCGTCTCTAGGATATGTGGGACCCACTTGGCCAAAAATCTGAAAAAAAATGTAGTGCACCAATTTCAAATATATTACTATAAAAATCTATCTTTCATGAAATCACACATGAAAGAGACCATATTAAAGCTACACATGTTGTGAATCTAGCCAACATGTCTGATTTCAAAAATAATTTACAGGGAAAGCACACCAAACAATTATGTTAGCTCAGTACATAACCACAGAAAAACAGCCATTTTCCCAGCAAAAGATAGTAGTAACAAAAACCAGAAATAGAGATAAAATTAATCAATAACCTTTGAACATCTTCATCAGATGACATCATGTTACACAATACATTTATTTTTTGTTCGATAATGTGCATATTTATATCCACAAATATCGGTTTACATTGGCGCCATGTTCAGAAATGCCTCCAAAATATCCGGAGTAATTACAGAGAGCCACGTCAAATAACAGAAATACTCATCATAAACTTTGATGAAAGATACATGTTTTACATAGAATTAAAGATACACTTGTTCTTAATGCTGTGTCAGATTTTATTTTTTATTTTTTTACAATGCCGCTCAGATGTAACAACAGTTTAACACTAACCCTTCAGTTTAACAGAGTTAAACTCCGCCAGAGTCTCAGAATCTCAGAATTTTCACTTCCTGGTTGGTTTCTTTCTCAGGTTTTTGCCTGCCAAATGAGTTATGTTATACTCACAGACATCATTCAAACAGTTTTAGRAACTTCAGAGTGTTTTCTATCCAATAGTAATAATAATATGCATATATTAGCATGTGGGACAGAGTAGGAGGCAGTTCACAATGGGCACGAAATTCATCCAAAAGTGAAAATGCTGCCCCCTATACCAAAGAAGTTAATGGTCTTGCTCACATTGGCTACCGAGAGCGTGATCACACAGTCTTCCGAACAGCTGATGCATGCATGCTTCAGTGTTGCTTGCCTCGAAGCGACAAGCATTGCAGCCGGTGTAGTACGATTCAATCTTAGGCCTGTATTGACACTTTGCCTGTTTGATGGTTCGTCTGAGGGTATATTTGGATTTCTTATAAGCTTCCGGGTTAGAGTCCGGCACCTTGAAAGCAGCAGCTCTACCCTTTAGCTCAGTGAGAATGTTGCCTGAAACACATGTCTTCTGGTTGGGGTATGTACATACAGTCTTTGTGAGGACTACATCTTTGATGCACTTATTGATGAAGCCAGTGACTGATGTGGTTTACTCCTAAATGCCATCAGAGGAATCCCGGAACATGTTCCAGTCTGTGATAGCAAAACAGTCCTGTAGCTTAGCATCTGCTTCATCTGATCACTTTTTTATTGATCGAGTCACTGGTGCTTCCTGCTTTAGTTTTCTGCTTTAGTTTTTGCTTGTGAACAGGAATCAAGAGGATATCATTTTGGTAGAGCGGAGTAAAGATGTCTAGAGTCGTTTTCTGCTTGCACATTTAACACTTCTAAGGGAGAGGCGTTCCGTCAAAAAATCGGAAAATCATTGTAAATCATTCAGCTCCTTGTGTCACGATCGCAGATTTTAGAGAAACAACAAATCTCGGTACATATAAGTGTCTTATATCAGCTGAAAGCTTAAATTCTTGTTAATATGACTGCACTGTCAATTTACATTAGCTATTACTGTGAAAAAATGCCATGCTATTGTTTGAGGAGAGCTCCTAACAACAAAACACTTTTTTTCACCGTGATAGGTTTGATAAATTCACCTCTGAAGGTTACATTACTTACATTCTGAAATCTTACTCTGATTTATCATCCAAAGGGTCCCAGAGATAACATGAAGTGTCGTTCTGTTAGATAAAATCATTTTTCATATCCTAAAAAGGTCCATATAGCACGCACAATAGATTTTTTATTTCCACTCATTCAATTTGCAAAGAAAGGAATCTGTGAAAATCTAACCCTAAACGTTGTTTCAACAACGTTGACGTTAACAACGTTCAAATCACATTCATATTTAACCAGTCAAATTACGTTCGTATGTATTCCTCAGAGATCCTAGAACGTAACCAGACTTAAATATACCATTAGGGGTGTAGTATATCCTATAGGACACCATATTTGGTGGGAAAGTGCCTTCATGGCACGCCGATGACGCGGCCGGTCTTCATTTGATCGACTGTATCTTTGTCAAATAAGCCCCAATCGGGGTCAAAGCTAGATAGCCAATGAGCTGGGCTTTACGGGAGTAATCTATCCTGCATCTTTTCCATGTTGAACTTATAATATGGCTACTAATACTGGATCAGAAAAAAATAGATTAGAAAAGCTAAATCAAAGTCCAAGTATACATATTTGACAATATTCTTGCAGAAAAATGTAATGTGAATGCAAATGTCTCCTTCACGATTTGCCCAAATGTACCTGCGTGACTTCACACTTAATGTCATGTGGTTCGCTCATACTTCAAGTAATCTGTCTGAAACTTTGCACATACATTGGTGCCATCTTGTGGACACAAATGGAATTACAACCAGAGTGATGGCTAGAACTGGGACCTTCTCTTGCATTTCTCTTGCATTTCAAAGATTTCAAAGATGGTGGTAGAAAAAAATGGTTGTTTTTTTCTTTGTATTTTCTTTTACTAGATCTATTGTAATATATTCTCCTACATTTAATTCACATTTCCACAAACTTCAAAGTGTTTTCTTTCAAATGGTACCAAGAATATGCATATCCTCGCTTCAGGGCCTGAGCTACAGGCAGTTAGATTTGGGTATTTCATTTTTGGCAAAAATTGGGGAAAAAAGTGGGCTATCCCTTGAACCTGGGCTAGATGTCCCGCTGTGCTTATCATGAGATCCTCTACCTCAGGTGAGCAAAACCTGAAGACGTCCTTAGAATTTGTGCACCAGCTGTTGTTAACAAATATGTCACACCTTATCTTACCAGAGGCTGCTGTTCTATCCTGCTGATACAGTGTATAACCCGCCAGCTGTATGTTATTCATGTCTTCATTCAAACACGACTCAGTGAAACACAAGATATTACATGTTTTTATGTTTTTATGTCCCCTGGGTAGAACATACGTGATTGTAGATCGTAGTTATTATCCAGTGATTGTGCGTTGGCTGATAGGATCGATAATAAATGCAGATCGCCGTCACACTCAGACCTACGTCCCCGATATCTCCATCTCTTTCTCCTGTGAAGGAAGGGGCTGAGGTCAGGTGAGTAATCGCTGTCCTGATATCTAGAAGATCTTTTCGGTCATAAGAGAACAGGCAGGAACATTATGTACAAAATAAGTTACAAATAAAGAGAAAAAACACACACAATGGACAATTGGTTAAAAGGGACCTTACAACGGCAGCCATTCTCCTCTCCTCTCCTGACACCGACAACAGTGTCTGCTCAGTGTTTGGAAACAGTGTTGATTGTTGTGTTGTGACAAGGTAGGGGTGGTATACAGAAGATATCCCTATTTGGTAAAATACCAACCTCATATTATGGAAAGAACAGCTCAAATAAGCAAAAAGAAACAACAGTCCATCATTACTTTAAGACATGAAGGCCAGTCAATAAAACCACATACAAACATGGTCTCTTTTATTTCTCTTTTTTTCTTTCTTAACTCCTACTTGGTCACAATCCCGGATCCGGGAGCACCCTCATCAGTAAAAAAGCTGACTAGCATAGCCTAGCATAGCGCCACAAGTAAATACTAGCATCTAAATATCATGAAATCACAAGTCCAAGACACCAGATGAAAGATACACATCTTGTGAATCCAGCCATCATTTCTGATTTTGAAAATGTTTTACAGGGAAGACA
>NW_019943682.1:115503-130846 GCF_002910315.2 Salvelinus sp. IW2-2015 | reverse complement strand
CAATATTATTTCTATTAGCTAACCACGATACAAAAGAACTCACATTTTTTATTCTCACCTTTTCTTACGCATAGGTTAGCTATCACAAATACGACCAATAAAGATATAAATAGTCACTAACCAAGAAACAATCTTCATCAGATGACCAGTCCTTCTAACAGATTTATTGTATGCATATGTTTGTTTGAAAAATGTGCATATTTAGGTATTAAAAATCATAGTTTACATTGCAGCCACATCACAAATCTCACCAAAGCAGCTAGAGAATAACTACAGAAGCACGTGATATACCTTAAATACTCTCATAAAAAAATTTTCTGAAAAAATACATGGTGTACAGCAAATGAAAGACAACCATCTTGTTGAATCCAGCAATATTTCAGATTTTTTAAGTGTTTTACCAGCGAAAACACCAATATAGCATTATATTAGCTTTACCACATAAGCCAAAAACCAACCACCATTGATCAGCAGCAAAAGTTAGGCTGATCACAAAAAAAAACAGCAAAAGATATATAATTTTTTCACTAACCTGACAGCTTCATCAGATGATCAGTCCTATAACATCAGGTATATAGCAATCACACTTATGTGTTTGTTTCGAAAATGTGCATATTAGAAGCTGAAATCCGTGGTATACTACATTGTGAAAACCGGTAGCATACTTTTGTCCAGAATCTCCGGACTATAATTTCTGCACTCACCTATTTGACCAAAAATAACTCATCAATAAAACTTACTAAAAAATACAGTTGTAACAGCAAATGATAGACTTACACTAGTTCTTAATGGCAACGCCATGGTTTAGAATTCTAAGAAATAACTTTGAGTAAGCAAATTACGGCTTACGCTATTAGTGAGACAGCGCCCAAAATCAGTGGCGAAAAATAATACTAAACATTTTCGACAGGAAATACGAAATAACATCATAAATGTGGTCCTACTTTTTGCTGAGCTTCCACTCAGAATCTTGTACAGGGGTCTCTTGGTCCAGAACAATCGTTGTTAGGTTTTAGAATGTCCTTTTTTTCCTCTCGAAGTAGCCACAAGTGGCGCGAAGCTGTCCATCCACCAACCAAACGCAGAGAAACGGAAACAGCCAAACTCCTTGAGAAACTTTCAATAATCTGAATAAAACTTATTGAAAAAACATACTTTACGATGATATTATCAACATTTATCAAATAAAATCAAAGCCGGAGATATTAGCCGTCTATAACGAAAGCTTTAGAAGGCCAATCCAGAGTTCCTTCCCGTGCCTTGCTGGACAAAGGAAATTGGGGTCATGTCATTCCAAGAGCTCTCTTTTGACCTCAGAATAAAGCTTAGACACCCCATTCCACCTCTCACTGCCTATTGAACATCTAGTGGAAGGCGTTTGAAGTGCATGTATACTATTAGATTTCACAGCAAATTCATAGGGAGGGCCCTGGAACAGAGCCTCGATTTCAGATTTTTTCACGTTTCTGACAGGAATTTTGCTGCAAAATTAGTTTCTGTTTTACTCACAATATTAATCAACGGTTTTGAAAACTTGAGAGTGTTTTCCTATCCAATAGTAATAATAATATGCATATTGTACGAGCAAGAATTGAGTATGAGGCAGTTCAATTTGGCACGGATGTTTACAAAGTGAAAACAGCGCCCCCGTATCCTAAATTAAGGCAGCTCCAAAATGCAGGTGTTTCAGCATAGCTCAGTGCTTTCTGTGGTGGTGGGGCAGCCAGCAGAAAATACACAGCGTAGGGGTTGGTAGTTGCACATGATGGGCTCAGTGTTCTGTCACTAATGGGGATACTACGTCACCACAAAAATCTACAGGGAGAGCTAGAAAATTCAACTATGGCCTCTTTCTAAGGCTCCGACCTGAAGATAACTTACGTCATGACTTTGAGCTTGTTTTTTTAAAGATTTCCCAGTTGTCTTGAAAGCACCATAAATACAGAAGAATGGCAAGACTTTGATGACAAAGTTTTGGATGATAAAAATTTTGCCCAAAAAGAAGGACTGCTGTGCCACCGCCCCCAAAAATGGCTGCTGCATATAAATAGAGAATAAAAACCTCTGATGGGCGTGACAGTACCCCCTCCCCCACGTTTGGTGGCGCTCCGGTGCGGGTGCACGTGCTGGAGCTGGAGGCTCGGGACTCACCAGGACAGGGGAGACACACTGCAGGCCTGGTTCGTGAGCAGGGCACAGGGACTCACCTCGGCGCTGGAGAGACATACTGGGGCCTGGTTCGTGGAGCAGGACACGGACTCACCGGGCTGGAGAGACACACACAGGAGGTCTGGAGCTTAGAGCCCGCTCTCGTGGCTGAAATAAATTTGGGCACGATTTTTACAAAGTGAAAACAGCGCCCCCGTATCCCTAAAATTAAGGCAGCTCCAAAATGCAGGTGTTTCAGCATAGCTCAGTGCTTTCTGTGGTGGTGGGGCAGCCAGCAGAAAATACACAGCGTAGGGGTTGGTAGTTGCACCATGATGGGCTCAGTGTTCTGTCACTAATGGGGATACTACGTCACCACAAAATCTACAGGGAGAGCTAGAAAATTCAACTATGGCCTCTTTCTAGAGCTCCGACCTGAAGATAACTTACGTCATGATTTGAGCTTGTTTTTTTAAAGATTTCCCAGTTGTCTTGAAAGCACCATAAATACAGAGAATGGCAGACTTTGATGACAAAGTTTGATGATAAAATTTGCCCAAAAGAAGGACTGCTGTGCCACCCCCAAAAATGCTGCTGCATAAATAGAGAATAAAAACCTCTATGGGCGTGACAGTACCCCCCCTCCCCCCACTTTGGTGGCGCCTCCGGTGCGTTGCATCGCTGGAGCTGGAGGCTCGGGACTCACCAGGCAGGGGAGACACACTGCAGGCCTGGTTCGTGGAGCAGGCACAGGACTCACCGGGCTGGAGAGACATACTGGAGGCCTGGTTCGTGGAGCAGGCACAGGACTCACCGGGCTGGAGAGACACACAGGAGGTCTGGAGCTTAGAGCCCCTCCTGGCTGAATCACCACTTTAGCCCGTTACGTTCGAGGTGACACAGGACGCACTGGGCTGTGCAGGCGCACACTTGCGCAGAGCCGGCGCAGGATATCCCAGTCCGAGGAGGCTCACTGGAGACCAGGAGCGCTGAGCCGGCACCACCCTTCCTGGCTGGATATCTTTACGCGGCAGGTACGGAGAGCATGTACTGCACGTACAGGGCTGTGACTTTGCACTGAAGGCATGGTGCGTAAAACCGGAAAACATGGCACTGGAACTGTGACCAACTCCGCTCGCCCCGCTCGCCAACCCGTATACCCCCCCCAAAATATTTTGGGGTTGCCTCTCGTGCTCCCGTCTCTGCCGTAACTCCTGATCTCTTCGCCGTTCCTCTAATTCCTTGTATCCTCGCCGTTCCGCTCTTGCTGCTTCTATCTCCTCCCTTGGACTGCGATACTCTCCAGCCAGGGTCCTTTCCCGTCCAGGATCTCCTCCCTTGTCCACTCATCCTGGACACGCTGCTTGGTCCTTCTTTGGTGGGTAGTTCTGTCACGCTTCACGTGGGCTGAAGGAAGAGTGGACCAAGGTGCAGCGTTTAAAGTGTTCATGATTTAATTCAAAAAACAATCGAACAAAAACAACAAACAGGAGAATGAAAGCGAACAGTTCTGTCAGGCACACAAAACAGCTAAACAGAAAACAACTACCCACAAACACAGATGGGAAAAAGGCTGCCTAAGTATGATTCCCAATCAGAGACAACGATAGACAGCTACCTCTGATTGGGAACTGCACTTGGCCAAAAACCAAAGAAATAGAAAACATAGAAATAAAGAACCTAGAATGCCCACCATAGTCACACCCTGGCCTAACCAAAATAGAGAATAAAAACCTCTATGGCCAGGGCATGACAGAGAAAGTCATCCTACGTGTATGTTGGGTAGTAAGCTGTTAGTAGCCCATGTTCCTAACCCAATTAATTTGGTCCCTTTCCCCCTCATAATGTAGCCTACTGTTCTGACTTGGTGGTGCACATGTAGCCTATAGCCTGTTTTAGAGAAATGCCTTCATCAAATATAGTAAGAGGTTTCATTGTCTGCTTATATTCCCCCTTTTCATATCCCACGGTTCTGACTTGGTGTTCAGGTAGAATAGTGTAAGAATGACCCATGTTCTGAATTCTGTTGCTGTACATTTCAAAAGTGCTGAACAAATATTTATTTTGACTACGTCCATCTCAGCTCACTCATTGTCTTAATCAAAATTACAACTGCCTCTTATCCACTCATCATTCCCTTATGCCATAGTTTGTTCATCTCAATTGTCAGTAGAAACCACATTTGTTTAGGCAAGTCAGCCATATCAGCTTTGTTTTTAAAAAGGCAGTAAATGAGGCTGAATGAACTGTTTTGCTGCCAGACAAGGCTCCACTGAGGCTCAGGGGTAGCAGTGGTAAGGATTCACTCCATGATGCTGAAAAGAAGGCTCTGCTGTTGGGACAGCTTTATGTAGCCCTACATAGTTTGTGTGCAACGTTTGTCACCGTTATAGTGCAATTCATGTATTGTTTCGTGTTGTGTTGTGTCGTGGCTTTGTGGGCATGAATCGAAAAAACTTTACCTTGGCCCACCAAGCAAACAGCTAAAATCGCCACTGGACAACAACTAGGCTGTAGTAAATATTTCAATTTACAACAATATGGGATGTGCCAAGAACATTGATCATATAAAATAAATGTGACTTTCACTGTCAGTTGTAGACTAGATAGTTGAGCAGTACGGCAGAAATGACTGGGGGCTGTAGGGGGAACCTGGAATGGAGTATTTAGAAGATACTCAAGGTCCTGGGGGCTGTAGGGGGAATCTGGAATGGAGTATTTAGAAGATACTCAAGGCCCTGGGGGCTGTAGGGGGAACCTTGAATGAAGTATTTAGAGATACTCAAGGCCTGGGGCTGTAGGGGAAACTCGGAATGGGAGATTTAGAAGACTCAGGCCCTTGGGGGCTGTAGGGGAAACCTGAGATGGTATTTAGAAGATACTCAAGCCCTGGGGGCTGTAGGGGGAACCTGGAATGGAGTATTTAGAAGATACTCAAGGCCCTGGGGCTGTAGCGGGAACCTGGAATGGAGTATTTAGAAGTACTCAAGGCCCTGGGGGCTGTAGGGGAAACCTGAATGGAGATTTAGAAGATACTCAAGGCCCTGGGGGCTGTAGGGGAAACCTGGAATGGAGTATTTAGAAGATACTCAGACCCTGGGGGCTGTAGGGGGAACCAGGAATGGAGTATTTAGAAGATACTCAAGGCCCTGGGGTCTGTAGCGGGAACCTGGAATGGAGTATTTAGAAGGTACTCAAGGACCTGGGGGCTGTAGGGGGAACCTGGAATGGAGTATTTAGAAGATACTCAAAGCCCTGGGGTCTGTAGCGGGAACCTGGAATGGAACATTTAGAAGATACTCAAGGACCTGGGGGCTGTAGGGGAAACCTGGAATGGAGCATTTAGAATGCCCTGAAGTTGCCCTGTTTAAAAACCCTGTTTAAAAACAGAGTGGTTTTGATGTCATTCAGAACAGATTAAGAAACAGGCTACATGATTAAGGAAAATCATTTATTTAATTCCATATGATACAAAGACAAAAGCAATATCTTACCAGGATGATTAATAGAATAATTATAATTTTGCACAAAACAACCACAATAAAACAATAGGACTACATTAGTTTAATGTTTAAATAGAATAATGATGAACTACCATAGAGACCAAAATGGGAAAATAAAGATAATAATTATAATAATGGAATTCTCCTCTCCTGTATGTTTTCTATCTCTGTAACATGTAACGGTATAACATTATACTGAACCTGTAACAATAATGCCTGAACCTCAACACCTATCAGTTGATCTGTATAGACATGAAAAGTTAAGGCATTTACAATGTATCAACCATAATGCTATACAGTATATGACCAGTATATGACTGATGTTAAAGCTGCTGAATGAATAATACAACACACATTATATTAAAACACATTCCAATCAGAATAATACATGTATCAGTTAATAGATCACATTTGATCAAATGCCACTATTGTTCCAGCAGGTGGAGCTACAATGTAACAACGTACAGCATTGTGACTCACAGTTCTATATTAGAATTCCATGAGTTCCATTCTGATGGTTGTTATGGTGATCAGGTGATCTCAGCCTCACTCTTCTTCAACATGATCACTTGTTCAACACAGAAGTAGTTCATCAGTGTGGCCATGTATTTACTTATCCAATACAGAACCACTTAGAAATGTAAATCATATCAGATGATTTACTAGTCAACACTGTGCTACAGTACCAGTGGGCTATTTACTAATGATCAATACTATTTACTAATGATCAATACCTGGACTATTTACTCCTTATCAATACCAGTGGGCTATTTACTCCTTATCAATACCTGGTCTATTTACTCCTTATCAATACATGGGCTATTTACTCCTTATCAATACCAGATCTATTTACTCTTTATCAATACCTGGGCTATTTACTGCTCATCAATACCTGGGCTATTTACTCCTCATCAATACCAGGTCTATTTACTCTTTACCAATACCTGGGCGATTTACTCCTTATCAATACCAGGTCTATTTAATCCTTATCAATACCTGGGCTATTTAATCCTTATCAATACCTGGGCTATTTACTCCTCATCAATACCTGGGCTATTTACTCCTTATCAATACCAGGTCTATTTAATCCTTATCAATACCAGGTCTATTTACTCTTTATCAATACCAGGGCTATTTACTCCTTATCAATACCTGGGCTATTTACTCCTTATCAATACCAGGTCAATTTACTCTTTATCAATACCTGGGCTATTTACTCCTTATCAATACCAGGTGTATTTACTCCTTATCAATACCAGGGCTATTTACTCCTTATCAATACTAGGGCTATTTACTCTTTATCAATACCAGGGCTATTTACTCCTTATCAATAATAGGTCTATTTACTCCTTATCAATACCAGGTCTATTTACTCCTTATCAATACCAGGGCTATTTACTCCTTATCAATAATAGGTCTATTTACTCCTTATCAATACCAGGTCTATTTACTCCTTATCAATAATAGGTCTATTTACTCCTTATCAATACTAGGGCTATTTACTCTTTATCAAAACCAGGGCTATTTACTCCTTATCAATACTAGGGCTATTTACTCCTTATCAATACCAGGGCTATTTACTATTTATGTCCATACCAACTCTCCCATATGTGACCGACCCGGCTCAAGTCGGGCTTTTGTAGCATCATTTGAAATTTTATTTTTTACGTTGGTTAAAGTAGAGACTCAGAGCTACAAAATGGTATATCATACACTACAGTTGAGAAATGATGGGAAAGTAATTCTGCTTAGAAAGTTGATAAACTTATAAACTGAATTCTGAGAAAATGGCATTTGAATGTTTTGGTACTACTACTGGAGAGCCCTTCTTTGCATACACCCATTCAGCATTGTTCTCACCCTCTTCAGTTTTAGCCCCACCCTGTTCAGTTTTAGCCCCACCCATCTCTTAAGCTTTAGCCCCACCCTCTTCCGTTTTAGCCCCACCCATCTCTTAAGCTTTAGCCCCACCCTCTTCAGCTTTAGCCCCACCCATCTCTTTACGGGTTGAACTGAGCGTTCTGTACTAACAGCAGCAGTCAAGCTGTAAATACCTTTATTATACACAGATTCTTAAATAATGCTGTTGATAAACAAATGTAGGTATTTGTGGTTGTGACCCAGAGACTCATGACCATTTATTTTGGGACTGTTCTTATGTAGAAGATTTTGGAGTGATGTTAAAATATTTTGGATTTTAAAATAAACTACTATTAATGTTTCAATTTGAAAAGATATTATGTTTTATTTTGATCCAAAATTATATGATTTGTTTATTTGTCTTATTTTTTCAGTGCCAGAGTTTCTTGTCAAGGATCGGTTAGGGCTGGGTCAGTTTACAAGGGCTTATGTTGTTGGCCAGCATGGGAAAGATGCTTTTGGTTGCGAAATAGAAGAAAGCCGATCGAGATGTAATTTTGGGTTGGAGCATGCTTAATGTGAGTCTGGAGTCAGAGCCGTCCAGAGTATTGATGCTGGACGGGCGGGCAGGTGCGGCAGCGAGCGGTTGAAAGCATGCATTTAGTTTTACTTTTTTTAAGAGCCAGTTGGAGCCACGGAAGAGAGTTGTATGGCATTGAAGCTCGTCTGGAGGTTGTTAACACAGTGTCAAAGAAGAAGACAATATACCAGAATGGTGTTCGTCTGCGTAGAGTGGAACAAATCAAATCAAATCGAAGTTTATTTGTAACGTGGCGCTAATACAACAGGTGTAGTAGACCTCACAGTTTAAATTGCCTGAATACAAAACAGGTTAGTAGACCTCACAGTGGAAATGCTGCAATACAACAGGTGTGTAGTAGACCTCACAGTGAAATGCTGAATACACAGGTGTTAGTAGACCTCACAGTGAAATGCTGAATACAAAACAGGTGTTGTAGTAGACCTTACCAGTGAAATGCTGAATACAACAGGTGTAAGTAGACCTCACAGTGAAATGCTGAATACAACAGGGTGTTAGTAGACCTCACAGTGAAATGCTGAAATACAACAGGTGTTAGTAGACCTCACAGTGAACTGAAATGCTTGGATACAAACAGGTCTAGTAGACTCACAGTGAAAATGTGAATACAAACAGGTTGTAGGTAGACCTCACAGTGAAAATGCTGGAATAACAAACAGGTGTAGTAACCTCACAGTTTGAAATGCTGAATACAAACAGGTCGTAGTAGACCTTACAGTGAAAATGCTGAATACAACAGTGTAGTAACTCACAGTGAAATGCTGAATACAACAGGTGTTAGTAGACCTCACAGTGAAATGCTGAATACAACGGTTGTAGTAGGACCTCACAGTGAAATGCTGAATACAACAGGTTGTAGTAGACCCTCACAGTGAAATGCTGAATACAAAAACAGGGGAGCTAGACCTTACCAGTGAATGAATGCTGAATACAACAGGTGTAGTAGACCTTACAGTGAATGCGAAATACCAAACAGGTTTTAGTAGACCTCACAGTAAATGCTGAATAACAACAGGTGGTGTAGTTAGACCTCACAGTGAAATGCTGAATTTACAAACAGGTTGTAGTAGACCTTACAAGTTGTGAAATGCTGAATACAACAGGTTTAGTAGACCTCACAGTGAAATGCTTGAATACAAACAGGTGTAGGTAGACCTTACAGTGAAATGCTGAATAACAACAGCGTGTAGACCTTACAGTGAAATGCTGAATACAACAGTGTAGTAAACCTTACAGTGAAATGCTGAATACAAAAACAGGTTGTATAGACCTCAGCAGTGAAATGCTGAATACAAAAAAACAGGTGTAGGAGGACTTCACAGTGAAAAATGCTTGAATACAACAGGTGTAGTAGACCCTTACAGAGTGAAATGGCTGGAATACAACAGGTGTATGTAGAACCTCACAGTGAAATGCTGAATACAAACAGGTGTTAGTAAACCTTACAGTGAAATGCTGAATACAAACAGTGTAGGTAGACCTTACAGTGAAATGTGAATAAACCAGGTGTAGTAGACCTTACAGTTTAAATTGCTGAATACAACAGAGTGAGTAGACCTCAACAAGTGGAAATGCTGAATACAACAGCGTGTAGCTAGGACCTTACAGTGAAATGCTGAATAACAACAGCGGTCTGCAGTATACCTCACAGTGAAATGCTGAATACTACAGGTGTAGTAGACTCACAGTTGAATGGCTGAATACAAACAGGTGTAGTAAACTTACAGCTGAAATGCTGAATTACAACTGGTGTAGTAGACCTTACAGGAAATGCTGAATACAACAGGTGTAGTAGACCTCACAGTGAAATGCTGAATACAACAGGTTGTAGTAGACCTCACAGTGAAATGCTGAATACAACAGGTGTAGTAGGACCTTACCAGTTGAAAGCTGAATACAAACAGGTGTAGTAGAACCTCACAGTGAAATGCTTTGAATACACAACCAGGTGTAGTAGACCTCACAGTGAAATGCTGATACAACAGGTGTAGTAGACCCTTTACAGTGAAAATGCTGAATACAACAGTGTATTTAGACCTCACAGTGAAATGCTTGAATACAAAACAGGTTAGTAGACGACCTCACAGTGAAATTGCTGAATACAACAGGTGTAGTGAGACTCCACAGTGGAAATGCTGAATACAAACCAGGTCTAGTAGACCTCACAGTGAAATGCCTTGAATACAAACAGGGTAGTATACCCTCACAGTGAAATGCTGATACAACAGGTAGTAGGTAGGACCTCACAGTTTGAAAAAATGCCTGTGATGAATACAAACAGTGTAAGTGGACCTTACAGTGAAATCTGAATACAACAGGTTGTAGTTGTGTAGTAACCTTCACAGGGAAAATGCTGAATTACAACAGGTGTAGTAGACCTCACAGCTGAAATTGCTGGAATACAACAGGTGTAGAGACCTTCACAGTGAAAATGCTGAATACAACAGTGTAGTAGACCTCACAGTGAAATGCTGCATACAACAGTGTAGTAGGGTAGTAGGACCTCTACAGTGAAAATGCTGAAATACACACGGTGTAGTAGACCTTTACAGTGAAATGCTGAATACAACAGGTTTAGCTAGACCTCACAGTGAAATGCTGAATTACAAAAACAGGTGTGTAGTTTAGACCTCACAGTGAAATGCTGGAATTACCAAACAGGTTGTAGTAGACCTACGTGAAATGCTGAAATACAACAGGTTTAGGAACCTCACAGTGAAACAAATTGGCTGAATTAAACAGGTGTAGCGTAGACCTTACAGTGAAATTGCTGAATACAAACAGGTGTAGACCTTACAGTGAAATTGCTGAATAAACAGGTGTAGTAAACCGTACAGTGAAATTGCTGAAATACAACAGGGTGTAGTAGACCTCCAGCTGATTGAAATGCTGAATACAACAGGTGTAGGAGACTTCACAGGGAAATGTAATTACAACAGGTGTAGTAGACCTTTACAGTGAAATGCTGAATACAAACAGGCTGTAGTAGACCTTCACAGTGAATGGAATACAACAGGTGTAGTAAACCTTAACCAGTAAAATGCTGAATACAACAGGTGTAGGTAGACTTTACAGTGAAATGCTGAGAATACAACAGGGTGTAGTAGACCTTACAGTGAAAGGCTGAATTACAAAAGGTGTAGTAGGACCTTCACAGTGAAAGCTGAATACAACAGGTTGTAGTAGACTTAGCAGGAAATGCTGAATACAACAGGTGCCAGTAGACCTCACAGTGAAATTGCTGAATACTACAGTGTAGTAGACCTCACAGTGAAATGCTGAATTACAACAGGTGTAGTAAACCTTACAGTGAAATGCTGAATACAACTGGTGTAATGTAGAAAACACCCCTTACAGTAAATGCTGAATACAACAGGTGTAGTAACCTCACAGTAAATGCTGAATTACAACAGGGTGTAGTAGACCTCACCAGTGAAATGCTGAAATACAACGGTGTAGTAGACCTTACCAGTGAAATGCTGAATACAAACAGGTGTAGTAGGACCTCACCGAGTTTGATTGAAATGCTGAATCACAAACAGGTGTAGTAGACCTTACAGTTAAATGCTGAATACAACAGTTAGTAGACCTCAACAGTTGGAAATGCTGAATACAACAGGTGTAGTAGCACCTCACAGATGAAATGCTGAATACAACAGTTAGTACACCTTCAACAGTGGAATGCTGAATACAACAGTGTAGCGCACCTCTCACAGTGAAATTTTGCTGAATTACAACAGGTGTAGTAGGAACCTTACAGGAAATGCTGAATAACAGGTGTAGACCTTACAGTGAAATGCTGAATTACAACAGGTGTAGTAGACCTCACAGTTGAAATTGCTGAATACAACAGGTTTTCGTAGTGACTCACAGTGAAAATGCTGAAATACAACAGGTCTCAGTAGATCACAGTGAAATGCTGAATCAACAGGGTGTAGTAGACCTCACAGTGAAATCTGAATACAAAACAGTGTAGTAGACCTCACAGTGAAAATGCTGAATACAACAGGTTGAGTAGACCTCACAGTGAAAATGTGAATACAACAGGTGTAGTAGACCTTACAGTGAAATGCTGAATACAACAGGGTATTAGACCTTTACAGTGAAATGCTGAATACAACAGGGTTTAGTAGACGCACAGGTTGAAATGCTGAATAAACAGGGTAGTAAGACCTCACAGTGAAATGCTGAATACAACAGGCTTGTAGTAGAACCTTACAGTGAAATTGCTGAATACAACAGTTTAGTAGACCTCACAGTGAAATGCTGAATACACAGGTGTAGCTAGACCTTACAGTGAAATGCTGAATACAACAGGTTGTAGTAAACTTACAGTGAAATGCTGGAATGAATACAACAGGTTGTAGTAGACCTCACAGTGAAATCTTGAATACAACGGGCTGTAGGAGACTTCACAGTGAAATGCTGAATACACAGTGTAGTAGACCTTACAGTGAAATGCCTGAATACAACAGGTGTAGTAGACCTCACAGTGAAATGCTGAATACAACAGGTGTAGTAAAACCTTACAGGTGAAATGCTGAATAACAACAAGGTCTGTAGGTAGACCTTACAGTTGAAAGCTGAATACAACAGGTGTAGTAAGACCTTACAGGCAAAATGCTGAATACAAACAGGTGTAGTAGACCTCACAGTTTTTTTGGGAAAAATTGGCTTGGGAAAATTTTTAAAAAAAACCCAACAGATTGTTATAGACCTCACAGTGAAAATGCTGAATACAAAGGTGTAGCCTTACAGTGAAATGCTGAATACAAACCAGGTGTAGTAGACCTCACAGTGAAATGCTGAATACAAAAGGTGTAGTAAACCTCACAGTGAAATTGCTGAATACAACAGGTCTAGTAGACCTCACAGTTTGAAATGCTGAATACAACAGGTTGTAGTAGGAAACCTCACAGTGAAATGCTGTGAATACAACAGGTGTAGTAGAACCTCACAGTGAAATGCTGAATACAACAGGTGTAGTAGACCTCACAGGAAATGCTGAATACAACAGGTGTAGTTAGACCTTACAGTGAAATGCTTGGAATACAACAGAGTGTCATGTAGTAGACCTTACAGTTGAAAATCTGAATACAACAGGTTTAGTAGACCTCACAGTTGAAATGCTCTGAATACAACAGGTATAGTGTAGAGAGACCTCACAGTGAAATGCTGAATACAACAGGGTCTGTTAGTAGACCTTACAGTGAAATGCTGAATACAAACAGGTTTAGTAGACCTCACAGTGAAAATGCTGAATACAACAGGCTGTAGTAGACCTTACAGTGAAATGCTGATACAACAGGTGTATAAACCTTTACAGTGAAATGCTGAATACAACAGGTGTAGTGACCTCACAGTGAAATGCTGGAATACAAACAGGTTTGTAGGAGACTTCACAGTGAAAAATTGTTGAATACCAAACAGGGTGTAGTAGACCTTACAGTGAAATTGCTGAATACAACAGGTGTGTAGTAGACCTCACAGTAAATTGCTGGAATACAACAGGTGTAGTAAACCTTACAGTGAAATGCTGGAAATTACAACAGGTGTAGGTGACCTTACAGTGAAATGCTGAATTAACAACAGGTGTAGGAGACCCTTACAGTGAAAATGCTGAATACAACAGTATGTAGTAGACCTCACAGTGAAATGCTGAATACAACAGGTGTAGTAGACCTTTACAGTGAATTGCTTGAATACAAACAGGTTGTAGTAGACCTCACAGTGAAATGCTGAATACTACAGGTGGTAGTAGACCTCACAGTTATGAAATTGCTGATACAACAGGGTGTAGAAAACCTTTTACAGGTGAAATGCTGAATACAACAGGTGTAGTAGCCGTACAGTTGGAAATGCTGAATACAACAGTTGTGAGTAGACCTCACAGTGGAAATGCTGATACAACAGGGTGTTGTAGTAAAGGGACCTCACAGTGAAATCTTGATACAACAGGGTGTAGGAGACCCTTACAGTGAAAAATGCTGAATACAAACAGGGCTTTAGTAGACTCACAGTGAAAGTTGCAAATGCTGAATCAACAGTTTGTGTAGACCTTACAGTGAAATGCTTGAATACAACAGTGTATGTAGTAGACCTCAAAAACAGTGAAATGCTGAATACAACAGGTGTGTCAGATAGCCTGCCCATGCCTGAATACAAACAGGTGTGTAGTAGACCTTTTCACAGTGAAATTGCTGAATACAACAGGTGTAGTAGACCTCCAGTGAAATGCTGAATACAAACAGGTGTGTAGTAGACCTTACAGTGTGAATGCTGAATTGAATTTACAAACAGTTAGACCTTACAGTGAAACTGCTGAATACAACAGGTGTAGTAGACCTCACAGTGGAAATGCTTAAACAAACAGGTTGTAGGAGACCTCACAGTTGAAGGCTGAATACAACAGGTCTCAGTAGACCTTCACAGTGAAAATGCTGAATTACACAGGTGTTAGTAGACCTCACAGTGGGAAATGCTGAATACAACAGGTTAGTAGACCTCACAGTTAAATGCCTGAATACAACAGTGAGTAGACCTCACAGTGAAAATGCTGAATACAACAGGTCTAGTATACCTCACATGGTTGAAATGCTTGAATACAACAGGTTTGTAGTAGACCTCACAGTGAAATGCTGAATACAAACAGGTGCTAGTAGACCTCACAGTGGATGAAATCTGAATACAACAGGTTGTAAGTAGACCTTACAGTGAAATGCTTGAATACAACAGTTGTAGAGACCCTTACAGTGAAATTGCTGATACAACAGGTTTTAGCGTAGACCTTCACAGTGAAATGCTTGAATACCAACAGGTGTAGTAGACCTCACAGTGAAATGCCTGAATTACAACAGGTTTGTAGTAGACCTTACAGTGAAATTGCTGAATACAACAGGTTTAGTAGACCTCACAGTAAATGCTGAATACACAGGTGTAGTAGACCTTACAGTTGAAATGCTGAATTACAACAGGTTGTAGTAGACACTTCAGTGAATGCTGAATACCAACATGGTTGTATAGACCTCACAGTGAAATGCTGAATACAAACAGGTGTAAAAGGAGACTTCACAGTGAAATGCTGAAACAACAGGTGTAGAGACCTTACCATGAAATGCTGAATACAACAGTTGTAGTAGAACCTCACAGTGGAAATGCTGAATACCAACAGGTGCTGTAAACCCTTCAGTGAAATGCTGAATACAACAGGTGTAGTAGACCTAATCTCTCT
>NW_019943682.1:104319-112182 GCF_002910315.2 Salvelinus sp. IW2-2015 | reverse complement strand
ATGATAGTCTTAGGGAGGCCTATAGACTAGCTGATAGCCTAGCTAGGCCTATAGACTAGCTCCATGCTGATAGCCTAGGGAGGCCTATAGACTAGCTCCATAGCTGATCAGCCTAGGTAGGCCTATAGACTAGCTCCATGCTGATAGCCTAGGTAGGCCTATAGACTAAGCTCCATGCTGATAGTCTAGGTAGGCCTATAGACTAGCTCCATGCTGATAGCCTAGGTAGGCGTATAGACTAAGCTCCATGCTGATAGCCTAGCTAGGCCTATAGACTAGTCCATGCTGATAGCCTAGCTAGGCCTATAGACTAGCTGATAGTCTAGGGAGGCCTATAGACTAGCTCCATGCTGATAGTCTAGGGAGGCCTATAGACTAGCTCCATGCTGATAGCCTAGGTAGGCCTATAGACTAGCTCCATGCTGATAGCCTAGGTAGGCCTATAGACTAGCTCCATGCTGATAGTCTAGGGAGGCCTATAGACTAGCTGATAGCCTAGGTAGGCCTATAGACTAGCTCCATGCTGATAGTCTAGGTAGGCTATAGCTAGCTCCATGCTGATAGCCTAGCTAGGCCTATAGACTAGCTCCATGCTGATAGCCTAGCTAGGCCTAGACTAGCTCCATGCTGATAGCCTAGCTAGGCCTATAGACTAGCTCCATGCTGATAGCCTAGCTAGGCTATAGACTAGCTCCATGCTGATAGCCTAGGTAGGCCTATAGACTAGCTCCATGCTGATATCGCTAGGTAGGCCTATAGACTAGCTGATAGCCTAGGTAGGCTATAGACTAGCTCCATGCGGATAGTCTAGGTAGCCTATAGACTAGCTCCATGCTGATAGCCTAGGTAGGCCTATAGACTAGCTCCATGCTGATAGCCTAGCTAGCATGGAGCTAGTCTATAGGCCTAGCTAGGCTATCAGCATGGAGCTAGTCTATAGGCCTAGCTAGGCTATCAGCATGGAGCTAGTCTATAGGCCTCCCTAGGCTATCAGCATGGAGCTAGTCTATAGGCCTCCCTATGCTATCAGCATGGAGCTAGTCTATAGGCCTCCCTAGGCTATCAGCTAGTCTATAGGCCTCCCTAGGCTATCAGCATGGAGCTAGTCTATAGGCCTAGCTAGGCTATCAGCATGAAGCTAGTCTATAGGCCTAGCTAGGCTATCAGCATGGAGCTAGTCTATAGGCCTNGCTAGGCTATCAGCATGGAGCTAGTCTATAGGCCTCGCTAGGCTATCAGCATGGAGCTAGTCTATAGGCCTCGCTAGGCTATCAGCATGGAGCTAGTCATTAGCCCTCGCTAGGCTATCATCATGGAGCTAGTATATAGGCCTCGCTAGGCTATCATCATGGAGCTAGTCTATAGGCCTAGCTAGGCTATCAGCATGGAGCTAGTCTATAGGACTAGCTAGGCTATCAGCATGGAGCTAGTCTATTGGCCTAGCTAGGCTATCAGCTAGTCTATAGGCCTAGCTAGGCTATCAGCATGGAGCTAGTTTATAGGCCTACCTAGACATTTACATTTAAGTCATTTAGCAGACGCTCTTATCCAGAGCGACTTACAAGTTGGTGCATTCTCCTTATGATATCCAGTGGAACAACCACTTTACAATAGTGCATCTAACTAGACTATCAGCATGGCGCTAGTCTATAGGCCTAGCTAGGCTATCAGCTAGTCTATAGGCCTACGTAGGCTATCAGCTAGTCTATAGGCCTACCTAGGCTATCAGCATGGAGCTAGTCTATAGGCCTACCTAGGCTCAGTATCTGGTCCATATCTCTCTGAAGCAAGGTCAGAGTTGAGGAGATTAGGCCTATGGTCAACAGTTCTAGTCACCTCTTGGTCCACATGCATCTGTAGATAGGCCTGACATAAAGTCTCTCTTACTGAATTGCTGTTCTCCAGCTAAACCAAAAAAAAGAGCTTGTCAATTGTTATATTGTAATTACTTTGCCACCATGGCCTATTTATTGCCTTACCTCCCTTACCTCATCTGCACACACTGTATATAGACTTTTTGTTCTACTGTGTTATTGACTGTGTATTGCATAAAGTACAGATTAGGGCTGTATCTCCTGCCTTGTCAGGTCTCATATGACCGTACAGTAGGGCTGTATCTCCTGCATTGTCAGGTCTCATATGGCATACAGTACAGTAGGGCAGTATATCCTGCCTTGTTATGTCTCATATGGCGTACAGTAGGGCTGTATCTCCTGCCTTGTTAGGTCTCATATGACGAACAGTAGGGCTGTATCTCCTGCATTGTCAGGTCTCATATGGCATACAGTACAGTAGGGCAGTATATCCTGCCTTGTTAGGTCTCATATGGCATACAGTACAGTACGCAGTAATCTCCTGCCTTGTCAGGTCTCATATGGCATACAGTACAGTAGGGCAGTATCTCCTGCCTTGTTAGGTCTCATATGGCATACAGTACAGTACGGCAGTATCTCCTGCCTTGTCAGGCTCATATGGCATACAGTACGCAGTATTTCCTGCCTTGTCAGGTCTCATATGGCATACAGTACAGTAGGGCAGTATCTCCTGCCTTGTCAGGTCTCATATGGCACACAGTGCTTATCTCCTGCCGTTAGTCTCTTGCGTACAGTAGGAGTATCTCCTGCTTGTCAGGTCTCATATGGCATACAGTACAGTAGGGCAGTATCTCCTGCCTTGTCAGGTCTCATATGGCAATACAGTAGGGAAGTATCTCCTGCCTTGTCAGGTTCATATGGCATACAGTAAGGCAGTATCTCTCTGCCTTGTCAGGTCTCATATGGCATACAGTAGGGAGTATCTCCTGCCTGTCAGGTCTCATATGGCATACAGTAGGGCAGTATCTCCTGCCTTGTCAGGTCTCATATTGGTATACAGTTACAGTAGGGCAGTATCTCCTGCCTTGTCAGGTCTCATATAGCATCAGTACATAGGGCAGTATCTCCTGCCTTGTTAGGTCTCATATGCATACAGTACAGTAGGCAGTATCTCCTGCCTTGTCAGGTCTCATATGGCATTCAGTACAGTAGGGCTGTATCTCCTGCCTTGTTAGGTCTCATATGGCATACAGTAGGGCTGTATCTCCTGCCTTGTCAGGTCTCATATGCATAACAGTAGGGCCTGTAATCTCCTGCCTTGTCAGGTCCATATGGCATACAGTACAGTAGGGCAGTATCTCTTGCCTTGTCAGGTCTCATATGGCATACTGTAGGGCATGTACTCCTGACTTGTCAGTCTCATATGGCATACTGTAGGGCAGTATCTCCTGCCTTGTCAGGTCTCATATGGCATACTGTACAGTAGGGCAGTATCTCCTGCCTTGTCAGGTCTCATATGGCATACAGTAGGCGATAACTCCTGCCTTGTTAGGTCTCATATGGCATACAGTAGGGCAGTAACTCCTGCCTTTTCAGGTCTCATATGGCATACTGTAGGGCAGTATCTCCTGCCTTGTCAGGTCTCATATGGCATACTGTACAGTAGGGCAGTATCTCCTGCCTTGTCAGGTCTCATATGGCATACAGTACAGTAGGCAGTATCTCTGCCTTGTCAGTCTCATATGGCATACTGTACAGTAGGGCAGTATCTCCTGCCTTGTCAGGTCTCATATGGCATACAGTACAGTAGGGCAGTATCTCCCGCCTTGTCAGGTCTCATATGGCATACAGTAGGGCAGTATCTCCTGCCTTGTTAGGTCTCATATGGCATACAGTAGGGCAGTAACTCCTGCCTTGTCAGGTCCATATGGCATACAGTACAGTAGGGCAGTATCTCATGCCTTGTTAGGTCTCATATGGCATACAGTAGGGCAGTATCTCCTGCCTTGTCAGGTCTCATATGCATACAGTACACTAGGGCAGTATCTCCTGCCTTGTTAGGTCTCATATGGCATACAGTAGGGCAGTAACTCCTGCCTTTTCAGTCTCATATGGCATACAGTACAGTAGGGCAGTAACTCCTGCCTTGTCAGGTCTCATATGGCATACATACAGTAGGGCAGTAGGGCATACAGTAGGGCAGTAACTCCTGCCTTGTTAGGTCTCATATGGCATACAGTGGCAGTAACTCCTGCCTTGTTAGGTCATGTCTCCTACGGTCGTGTCTCCTACTCAGCTCAGTGGCAGTGATCAGTAATTAGTGCAGGTGTTCCAGCTGGGTGGTGGGGGGGTGAGAGGTCGTGATGGGGGGTCGGAGGTCAGGAGAGAGACAGCTGCTGAGAAGTGTTCTCTGTGGATCCTCTCAGTGGAAGCCTGTCTCTGTTAACCTGGCAGGCTAGGGGCACGTGCAGGGGCCTATACCCTATTACCTAACTGTACAGGACCACGCCTCGCTGTACTGGGCTAGCCTGGTTACGTATCCACCGTGTCTATTTAACCTGTCAGGCTGGGGTCCACCCGGGGGCCTAGCCTGGTACCTGGCAACAGGTGTTTCTCTCTGCAGCCGTCCCACTTGTATGTCGAACTGTCTGTAGAACAGAGCTGCATCAGGTGTCTGTCTTAACATCGTTAATGCACAGGTACGTTACCTGACACCAGTGTTTTGATTGTTACGATCTATTACATATTAGATTTAACAAATGTAATCTCTCCACATTACACTATTACTTTACTTGCTATATTACTTTCTTTATAAAACCCTGTAGACCTCCCTAGACTATCAGCATGGAGCTAGTCTATAGGCCTACCTAGGCTATCAGCATGGAGCTAGGTCTATAGGCCTCCCTAGGACTATCAGCATGGAGCTAGTCTATAGGCCTCCTAGGCTATCAGCATGGAGCTAGTCTATAGGCCTAGCTAGGCTATCAGCTAGTATATAGGCCTACCTAGGCTATCAGCATGGAGCTAGTCTATAGGCCTCCCTAGACTATCAGCATGGAGCTAGTCTATAGCGCTCCTAGACTATCAGCATGGAGCTAGTCTATAGGCCTCCCTAGACTATCTAGCATGGAGCTAGTCTATAGGCCTACCTAGGCTCAGTATCTGGTCCATATCTCTCTGAAGCAAGGTCAGAGTTGAGGAGATTAGGCCTATGGTCAACAGTTCTAGTCACCCTCTTGGTCCACATGCATCTGTAGATAGGCCTGACATAAAGTCTCTCTTACTGAATTGCTGTTCTCCAGCTAAACCAAAAAAAAGAGCTTGTCAATTGTTATATTGTAATTACTTTGCCACCATGGCCTATTTATTGCCTTACCTCCCTTACCTCATCTGCACACACTGTATATAGACTTTTGTTCTACTGTGTTATTGACTGTGTTTGTTTATTCCATGTGTAACTCTGTGTTGTTGTTTTGTCGACTGCTTTGCTTTATCTTGCCAGGTCGCAGTTTAAAATGAGAACTTGTTCTCAACTAGCCTTACCTGGTAAATAAAGGATAGTGGATTTTTTTTTTTACTGTCAAGACTGGTTAACGGTGACTGAAATCGCCACAGTCTGACTGATCCAACTTTTTTCTTTTTTATGCCTGGGACAACGGGTGCAGCTCATTCGCTGGATTCAACACTCTCCACTAGTCTGTTTAGCTCACATTCAACTTTTGGTTTTATGACTATGGGACAGGTCACGCGTCGGAAGCATTTTGGATTCACGGTCAGTTTATCTGTTATGTCCTTTCACACTGCCAAGTTCTCCTATGAACACATCCGTGTGTTTCCTCAATATCCCTGGTAGTTTTGTGTCCTCTTTTGCAACCATGTGAATTTCCGCCAGTTTAGTTGTGATCTTTTCCAGCCATGTGCGTCCTAGCAATGCTGGATGGTTGCCTTTCACGACGTAAGAGCGGTAGCTTTTACCTTCTGTTGGTTACGCTCCACCGTAGCACTGCCGTTTCCTCTCAGTCTCACCAGAGTAGGTTTTCAGCGTCTTCTTCGCTGGCTGTGCTGTGATGTAGTTTCTCTGTGTAAACAACCACAGACAGCGTAGATACGGCTGCTTCAGTGTCCACTTGCATTGGTACTGCTTCTTCATTCAGCAGCAGTGTCACCCAGTATGTGTCCATTGTCTAAAATGAATAGAAACATGTAAAGAGATATACTGTATATATATTTTTTTAATTGTTCATCCTCTGTGGGCTCCATTTGATGTACTTTATTTTTTTGTACTTCCTGAAGTCTTTTTTTCCTTCAAAGTACTTTTGTTTGTCTTTTTTTTCTTCTTTTGTTCACATGCACATTCGATGTGACCCTTTTTCACCACAACTTTGCAATCTAAGTCTTTGCACCAACACTCCTCTGCTTCAGTGACCTGGGTCCCACAGCGATAGCATGGCATGGTGACCTGGTTTCTCACAGCGATAGCATGCACCGTGACCTGGTTTCTCACAGCGATAGCATGGCACGGTGACCTGGTTTCCCACAGTGATGCATGGCACGGTGACCTGGTTTCCCACAGCGATAGCATGGCATGGTGACCTGGTTTCTCACAGCGATAGCATGGCACCGTGACCTGGGTTCTCACAGCGATAGCATGGCATGGTGACCTGGTTTCTCACAGCGATTAGCATGGCACCGTGACCTGGTTTCTCACAGCGATAGCATGGCACGGTGACCTGGTTTCCCACAGCGATAGCATGGCTTGGTGACCTGGTTTCCCACATCGATAGCATGGCACCGTGACCTGATTTCCCACAGCGATAGCATGGCACGGTGACCTGGTTTCCCACAGTGATAGCATGGCACGGTGACCTGGTTTCCCACAGCGATAGCATGGCTCGGTGACCTGGTTTTTCACAGCGATAGCATGGCACGGTGACCTGGTTTCCCACAGCGATAGCATGGCTCCGGTGACCTGGTTTCCCACAGCGATAGCATGGCACGGTGACCTGGTTTCCCACAGCGATAGCATGGCTCGGTGACCTGGTTTCCCACAGCGATAGCATGGCACGGTGACCTGGTTTCTCACAGCGATAGCATGGCTTGGTGACCTGGTTTCCACAGCGGTAGCATGCACGGTGACCTGGTTTCCACAGCGATAGCATGGCACCGTGACCTGGTTTCCACAGCGATAGCATGGCACCGGTGACCTGGTTTCTCACAGCGATAGCATGGCACCGTGACCTGGTTTCTCACAGCGATAGCATGGCATGGTGACCTGGTTTCTCACAGCGATAGCATGGCACGGTGACCTGGTTTCCCACAGTGATAGCATGGTTTGGTGACCTGGTTTCCCACAGCGATAGCATGGCACCGTGACCTGGTTTCCCACAGCGATAGCATGGCACGGTGACCTGGTTTCTCACAGCGATAGCATGGCACCGTGACCTGGTTTCCCACAGCGATAGCATGGCACGGTGACCTGGTTTCCCACAGCGATAGCATGGTGATCTGGTTTCTCACAGCGATAGCATGGTTGGTGACCTGGTTCCCACAGCGATAGCATGGCACCGTGACCTGGTTTCTCACAGCGATAGCATGGCACCGTGACCTGGTTTCCCACAGCGATAGCATGGCACGGTGACCTGGTTTCCCACAGCGATAGCATGGTGATCTGGTTTCTCACAGCGATAGCATGGCTTGGTGACCTGGTTTCTCACAGCGATAGCATGGCACGGTGACCTGGTTTCCCACAGCGATAGCATGGCACGGTGACCTGGTTTCCCACAGCGATAGCATGCACCGTGACCTGGTTCTCACATCGATAGCATGGCACCGTGACCTGGTTTCTCACAGCAATAGCATGCACCGTGACCTGGTTTCTCACAGCGATAGCATGGCACCGTGACCTGGTTTCCCACAGTGATAGCATGGCACGGTGACCTGGTTTCCCAGCAGGATAGCATGGCACGGTGACCTGGTTTCCCACAGCGATAGCATGGCACGGTGACCTGGTTTCCCACAGCTGATAGCATGGCACGGTGACCTGGTTTTC
>NW_019943682.1:99154-102128 GCF_002910315.2 Salvelinus sp. IW2-2015 | reverse complement strand
TTTGTTTATTCCATGTGTAACTCTGTGTTGTTGTTTTGTCGAACTGCTTTGCTTTATCTTGACCAGGTCGCAGTTGTAAATGAGAACTTGTTCTCAACTAGCCTACCTGGTTAAATAAAGGATAGTGGATATTATTTTTTTTAACTGTCAAGACGGGTCTAACCCACAGCGATAGCATGGCACGGTGACCTGGTTTCCCACAGCGATAGCATGGCACGGTGACCTGGTTTCTCACATCGATAGCATGGCACCGTGACCTGGTTTCTCACAGCGATAGCATGGCACCGTGACCTGGTTTCTCACAGCGATAGCATGGCACGGTGACCTGGTTTCTCACAGCGATAGCATGGCACCGTGACCTGGTTTCTCACAGCGATAGCATGGCACCGTGACCTGGGTTCTCACAGCGATAGCATGGCTTGGTGATGCAGTGATCGCCCAAGTTCAATACAGCCACAAACTGTAAAGCCACAAACCCCTCTTGATTTCTCTTATGAAACCTGAATCTCTCTGAGATGGTCAGTGGTTTGGGAGAATAATGTCCTTTTTTTAAGGTAGTTACAATTTCATCGTATGATTTATCACCGGGTGTTTCATGTGTTACTAGGCTACTTAGTAGAGAATGTTTTTCCTCCCATAACAGTCAAACATGTTGGCACAACTACTTCCGTTTTAATTCCATTTACCAACACAAAGCAACTCAAAACGTTCTGTGTCGTTCCACAGATTCATCAAATGTTCCTATATTTCCAAATCAGTGCATTTMAAGTTTATTTTTCACTCTCACACTTTTAAGACGGTCCCTTACTCCAATACCTTCTTTTTTRCCCTTCTTTGCACTCACTGTGACGCACTCAGTGACCCCACTTTCTCCCCTTCAGCGACTCTCCCTCGGGACTCTCGTTGCTGTGACATCGGAAGCTAGCTACTCGTTTTATTTGCGTCTTTCTACCGCGAAAAAATTTCAATGAAACTCAGACCTCCAACCGGAAATAATGAACACACACGTGAAACGTTTCTTCCTCGTCYCCAGTTTTGATGAATGACACACTGTATTACTCATACAACTAATATAAGGACAGGAAATTAGATCGGAGTAGAAAGTAACGTGGGCATTGTTTTAATGCGTTTCACAGGTCAACGCATTTCCAGTGTACGTAAGCAGAGGCTTGTTACAGGTGCCATAAAGGGACAAACTAAAATATCAATACACAACAATAACTTTCCCCATGCTCAAAATATGAATTGTCTGTTTGTCCCCCCGTTCGTGAACCAATGGAAAACTCCCTGGTCTCTGTGATGTTGAATCTGTGCATGACGTTCACTGGTTGACCGAGGGACCTACAATTATCTGTATGTGTGGGGGTAAAGAGATAAGGTAGTCATTTAAAAACATGTTAAACACTACGAGTCCATGCAACTTATGTGACTTGTTAAGTACATTTTTACTCCTGAACTTATTTAGGCTTGTCGTAACAAAGCGGTTGAATACTTATTGACTCAAGACATTTCAGCTTTTAATTTTTAATTAAATTGTAAACATTTCTAAAAACATAATTCCACTTTGACGTTATGGGATATCGTAGGTAGATCAGTGACTCTAAAATGTTATATTTTTTAAATTCAGGCTGTAACGCAACAAAATGTGCAAAAATCCAAGGGTGGGAATAGTTTCTGAAGGAGGTGTATATCCGGGTTGCATCCGGTTTCTACGGACCAACATCACATGCCTACTAGCACTCTGTGCGCACAGGCAACAGCGACAACTTCATAACGTCATCCATAAACAATTTTTAGGAGCAGTCGAAACCGTGCGTATGGACCGGAACCATGGCCTCTACCATCACTCATTCATATATCTTTATGTACATATTCTTTATCCCTTTACACTTGTGTGTATAAGGTAGTAGTTGTGGAATTGTTAGGTTAGATTACTCGTTGGTTATTACTGCATTGTCGGAACTAGAAGCACAAGCATTTCGCTACACTCGCATTAACATCTGCTAACCATGTGTATGTGACAAATAATAAAATTTGATTTGATTTGGTTTCAATGGCCATAAGCTTGTCGCCTGCCTTCCAGTGTTTGGGACGACTCTCATTATTAGGGCGGAGACATGAGCATCTCGTCATTATATACAGATCTCTGACCAGATAGACTTTTACGCCCAGCTGCGTTAGGTTTATAGATACATAGACTGCATAGGAGAGCAATGTAACACAACACGATGATGAGAGCGACAGAGACAGTTGGTGATAGTATGCCTTGTCTACTTTTTAAGAATTAGTCAAATGATTTCGTCAGACAGCCTACAGTATACTTAAGGCAGGCTAGTTAAAGACAGTACAGTATACTTAAGGCAGGCTAGTTAAAGACAGTACAGTATGGGGAGCACAGAGATGACGCTGGCTGACTGCTACTGCACAGAGATGAGATGATGACTTTAAGGAATGAAACATTTATAAGTCATCATTAAAACAAACTGAAAATATTTTATTTTCTTTTCTTATTTCTCTATTGATGTCTACACAATGGCATTTAAAAAAAAAATGTGAATTTTTATGTGGCTTTAGTCATTTGGAATTACATTATTTCATAACGCATTTTAATGCTTAAAAAAATAATAAAAATGTAAAATAAGCGATCTGAAATAAAGCACTAAGAGATCCATGACAATGAACTGAACCGTTTTAAGCCTGTAGTTTTTAAATCACAAATAAGAGCCGTACAAGATGAGGTTTGTGTAATTTAGGATGTAACAGTAAAGACATCATGTTGTGGTTTCTCTCTCTCTCTCTCTCTGTGTGTCTCTCTTCTGTGTCTCGCTCTCTCTCTCTCTTCTCTCTCTCTCTCTCTCTCTTGTGTCTCTCTCTGTGTCTGTGTCTCTCTGTCTCTCTGTCTCTCTCTCTGTCTCTGTCCTCTGTCTCTCTCTGTCTCTCTGTCTTCTCTGTGTCTCTGTTCTGTCTCTCCCTC
>NW_019943682.1:91320-93899 GCF_002910315.2 Salvelinus sp. IW2-2015 | reverse complement strand
CAAAGCGAGGGGGGGGAACGGAGCGAGGGGAGGCGCGAGGGAACGTAGTGAGGGGAGGCGCCCCCCGCCCCCCGGGACAGAGCGAGGGGAGGAACCGAGCGAGGGGAGTGGAGACTGGAGGGGGAAACAATCCTGATCTTGGATTTATAGAGTTAATTTAATTCAGTAGAGCGGTAGAGGATGTAGAGAAGTCATAGAACCCATGTAAACAGGATTAGCTTTGTAAGAGGGACTTCTACAATGACATTCCCACTAGTATGTGTGGTTCTTCTATAAGAATATTACAATGCTTACACAGCCCTGCCATGTACGATTTAGGATCATCATGGTGATTACTGTAAATGTCTATGAAGCCACCGTTTGTCATGTAAATACGTCATCGTGTAATCCCACAGTAATACCAATGTTTTGTTGTGTAGAGCTATTGTTTGACTATGGAAGGATGGTAAACAAGGCTAAGCTAATCCTGTTTCTATTCGGGCGGGTTAAAGCGTTGGGCCTGTAACCGAAAGGTTGCCAGTTCGAATCCCCGATCCGACAAGGCGCGAAAAAATCTGTTATTCTGCCCTTGAGCAAGGCGGTTAACCCCTCCAAAAACAACAGATCCCCGGACCCCCGGCGTGGCAGCACCCTGCACCTCTCAGGAMTCAGAGGGGTTGAGTTAAACGCGGAAGTCAAGTTTAGGTTGGACCTTCATGATAGTTTGTTATCCCCTAATCACATTTCATTACGCTTTAAAACCTGCACTCCAAATCACCAAATACGCCAATAGATAGTATGGACATACTCGTCTAGAACACATTCTTCTGTCTATATCGTCACGAGAAAGTATATATATTTTTTTACAAATATCCTCAAAGTGCACAGTATGCCATCAGATGTAATGTCCTTTCCTCAGCTGCCATGGCGCAAAGCATTATTTTTTTATATATATATTTTTTAAATCTCCTCTGCCCTGCTACTTGCAGGCTCACGGGGCCCTTGAGCGTTGCCGTAGCAACCTGACTCGGKACAGCTTTTCCGCCAGGCAGAACACGATGAAAACTGTAACTCAGAAAGTGATAGTGCAGTTTGTTTCAGGGATTAAAAAACAAAAKCTAGGTTATCTACTTCACATGCTGATTTATTGACTTTTGGGTATTATTTTGTGTAGCTTTGTTTTCTAGCTAGCGACCTAGCTAACCAGTCAGCCTTTCTAGAGAGAGCGTTGCATTGTGGGGTTTTGTATTGGATTTGAGCGCTGCAGATTTCCACAACAATTTTCACATTGTTGRGTCCTAAGTTATTATAACGGCGAAAATGCAAACATATTTCACAACACATATTATTCTCACATTTTTGCATTATTTAACAATGTATATCTAGGAATTTGTGGTTTATTCCTGTTAATGGGGAAAGGACATGGTTAGGAAGCTACCATCGATCGCCATGACAATTCTCTCACGTTGTTCACTCAGTAGCCTAATGTCTATATGTAAACTGGTTTTAACCAGAAGGAAATATTTTAGCATTTCTGTCTTTTAGAATACATGTTCTTATACTGTTATGGAGGAGGATTTCATTAAACAAGAATAGTCTGTAAGGCTGCTTCTTTTTTAAAACTCATAGCCAGTGGCGCTGCGTTCCAGCAGCTGAGGTTTCTGCTCCTTTAGAAAACAATACGTTTCCATAGCAATTGTCATGTTGATTTGAATTGTGCTGACAGTAATGAGATTACATGTCATTTTGGCTGGAGGCTGGAGCACAGGTTATCTGTTACCGTGCTCCGCACAGGTTATCTGTTACCATGCTCCGCACAGGTTATCTGTTACCATGCTCCGCACAGGTTATCTGTTACCAGGCTCCGCACAGGTTATCTGTTACCAGGCTCCGCACAGGTTATCTGTTACCATGCTCCGCACAGGTTATCTGTTACCGTGCCCCGTACAGGTTATCTGTACCGTGTCTCCATACAGGTTATCTGTTACCAGGGCTCCGTACAGGTTATCTGTTACGTGCTCCGTTCAGGTTATCTGTTTACCGTGCTCCGTACAGGTTACTCTGTTACCGGGCTCCGTACAGGTTATCTGTTACCTGGGCTCCGTACAGGTTATCTGTTACCGGGCTCCGTCAGGTTATCTGTTTACCGTGCTCCGGTACAGGTTATCTGTTACCGTGCCCGCCGTACAGGTTATCTGTTACCCCAGGTTCTCCGTACAGGTTATCTTGTATACCAGGCTCCGTACAGGTTATCTGTTACTGCTCCGTACAGGTTATCTGTTACCGGTTGCCTCCGACAGGTTATCTGTTACGTGCTCCGCACAGGTTATCTGTTACCAGGCTCCGCACAGGTTATCTGTTACCGTGCTCGCACAGGTTATCTGTTACATGCTCCGCACCCAGGCTCCGTCAGGTTATCTGTTACGTGCTCCGTACAGGTTATCTGTTACCGGTGCTCCGTACAGGTTATCGTTACCGTGCCCCGTACAGGTTATCTGTTACCGTGCTCCGCACAGGTTATCTGTTCCGTGCTCCGACAGGTTATCTGTTACCGTGCTCCGCAGGTTATCTGTTACCGTGCTCCGTACAGGTTATCTTGT
>NW_019943682.1:79437-88349 GCF_002910315.2 Salvelinus sp. IW2-2015 | reverse complement strand
GTAGAGAGGGTATAGCTATGTAGAATCGTTAGTACACGGAAGAATGAGAGGTTGGAGGCAACATTAGAGAGGGTTACGCTCAGATGCCAGACATGAAGAAATGTGCTCCTGTCAGAGAGAAGGAATACTAGTAAGAGTGTACACGAAGAATGCCGGTAAGTATGAGGTGATACTAGTAAGGAGGCAGAAGATGCATCATAAATACGAGAGGGTTAAGATGAGCGCTCCGTACTTTGGGAGAGTGTATACAGTCTTGTTGGCCCAGAAATGTACGGTCAGGAACGAGCACTTCCGTGCAGCGGATATTGTTACCCCCAGGGTTGTGGTCCCAGGGTTAGTCCGTTACCGTAGATGGTTAAGCCCGTACATGGTTAACCGTTACACAAGTTGATGAAGACAGAAAGAATGACGGCAGAGAGGCGGCGCAAAATCGCCTCGTTACAAGGTATATCACCACGTACCCTTAAAGGGTCTCACTATAAAAACGACAGTACAAGCCCGTAAGACAGAGATAATGATGAATGAGCACCGAGTGTAGCTAGAGAGGGTTAGCTAGTGACTACGCACACACGATCACACACGATGTGAATACACATATGTACGGAGAGAGCTCTAGTATAAGAGGTTATCACGTGATTGTACCACGCACAGAAGAGAGACATAGCGTTAGAAGGGGATATTGAAGTGTTACCAAAGAGACAGAAAGAATGACGCAGAGAGGGATACAGTAAGAAGACAAAGAATGACTAAAGAGAGGGTTGGAGCTCCAGTTAAAAGGGTTATCTGTTTTACAGACAGAAGAAGTGCTGGTAGAGAGGGAATAAACAGGTAAGAGACAGAAGAATGACAAAGAGAGGGAGTACAGTAAGCTCGACAGGTTATCTGTTTACCAGACAGAAAAATGCTGGTAGAGAGGGATAACAGTAGAGAAGGCAGCAAAAATGACAAAAGAGAGGGATGGCAGTAAGAGACAGAAGAATGGCCGGTAAGAGAGGGATAGCAGTATCTGAGACAGAAGAATGCCGGTAGGAGGGATACAGTAAGAGGGCAGAAGAAAGCGCGGTAGACGAGGGATACAGTAACGAGACAGAAGAATGGCAAAAGAGAGGGTTACAGTACAAGGAGACTAGAAAGAATGCCGGTAGAGAGGTGGATACAGTAGATGACTGAAGAATGCCGCGTGGTAGAGAGGGATAGCAGTAAGAGGGGCCGAGAAATGACAAAAGGAGAGGGCAGTAAGAGATACAGAAGTGTAGCTCCGTAGCAGGGTTATCTGCCATTCCAAGTAAGAGACAGAGAGAATGACGGGCAGAGAGGGATACAGTAAGCAGGTGGATGCGTGACAGAGTTTTGATGACTTAAACCGAGAAGGGTTACAGTAAGGGGGCTGAATCGACAGGAAGAATGACAAAAGAGAGGGTAAAGAGAGATATACAGTAAAGTGTCCGTACGTGTTAGCATAGGATATACAGAATGTAAGGAGAGGTGTGCTCGACGTACAGGAGGAGAGTGATATGCTGTGTGAGCCAGAGAGGGATCAGTGACGTTAAGCTGTTAAGACAGATTGAAGTTCGCAGAAAGGAGGATAAGAGAGTGAGATAGGTGCTCAGATAGAGATATAGTAGATTACCCACTGTGCTTCAACGTCAGGTTATTGGATATGGGGGTGCTCGCCGATACAAGTGTTATGCAGCTGAGGAATGACGGTAGAGAGGGATACAGTAGGCCTCCGCCAGGTTATCTGATGTTAACCGAAGAAACGAGCGCAGAGAGAGATGACACAGTAGAGATGCTCCGCAACCACGCGCTCTACTCTGCTTAGTTAGAGTAGCATACGCAGGTCGTTAAGACGATAGGTGTGGGTCGAACGAGTAGGAAGAGTGTCCGGATAGACTGAGTATAGAAATCTCGACGGGCAGGAGAGGGTACACGCTAAGGTGCTCGCGCAAGACAGGTTATACACGTGATTAGACCATGGCGGTAGAAGGTGTAAGAGGAGGGCCGAGTTGCTTCTCAGACGGTGATCCGATGTCGTCTCGAAATAATCAAGTCGCTAAGTGATTGATAGTTGTATTCAGCAGCCACAGAAAAGTATCCTTGTTGTCCTACTCTGTCATACGAGGATTAGATACCTGTTATTTACTAATAATAATGATATTTGTCAGACAGGCAGCTTCTAGAGATGAGATGCTGACTAGGGATAGTCAATTGCGCACAGGTTTTATCTGCGCTACAAATAAAATCCGAAATGTAATAATTAAAAATATTTTATTAAAGTAATGTGATGATCATCCGAACATCTAGAGTTATAGGGTTACATGATTGACCGTAATAGGCTCACGGACGGCTCTAGTTATCTGTTAGCCCAGCAGTCACGTACTCGCATATACCGTCACCCAGGCTCCGTACGGTTATCTGTTACCGGGACTTTTAATTAGTATGTTCCCTCGCTCGTATCTCTTGTGTGGTTAATGTTCTGTTATACCCAGTGCCCCAGCAACAGGTTATCCTGTTTACCCAGGCATTGCTGACCCGCACAGGGTATCTGTTCCCACATAATGCATTTAAGGTAGCCAACTGTGTTTATACTGTTGCCGATAGGCTCCGACAGCGTTACTCTGTTACGCAACCGCGAAACGTGATATTTTTTTAAATAGTGCTCCACCGCAACAGGTTTATCTGTTACCTCCAGTAGCTTATCGACAGGCTCGATACAGGTTATTGTTACGCCCGTGCTCCGTAAGGTTATCTGTTACCCGTGCCGCAGTACAGGTTCTTTGCTTATGCTCAAGATACAAGATGTTCGTGCTCCGTAACAGGTTATCTGTTACCACGCGTGCTCCGCACAAGGTTATCTGTTTACTTGCCCTACTCTAATACTGTTACCATCTACTCATGTCCTCTCAGCACAGGTATCTGTTACGTGCTCCGCACAGGTTATCTGTTACCGGTGCTCCGCACAGGTTATCACTTGATTACCTACTGTAATGTGCCCGCGTCACAGGTATCTGTTACCGTGCCCCGCCAGGTTTATCTAATAGATTGCCACCGTGCCCCGCACAGGTTATCTGTTGCCGTGCCCCGCACAAGTTATCTGTTGCCGTGCTCCATCTGGATGTTACAGATGAGTTTGATTGGATGCTGAGTCATATTCACTGAGAACAAAATGGAAGCAAGTGAGCCAGAACTGCAAGGGGGCTATCTGAACTTGTCCAGTGTAGAAAACGTTTGTTTTTAATTTTTCCAATTGCGAAAGGTTTTGCTACAGTGTGCACTAATGAATATGATCCTGGTGAACTGAGAGGGTGTTTTGCAGTCTGCCTCTCTCTTTCTCCGTGTTTACATAGGCTTCTTCTTGTGACTCRGGCTCAGCTAGCTGGGCTGGGTGTTCAGGATGTGGACTGCCTTTTAAAGTTGCACTATGCAGAAATTGCTCCCGCCATTTCCTGGTTGTTAAATTCTAATAGTTTTGCATTATTTCAGGTTGTGACAAAACAACCAAGTATAGTGGAGAGAATCATTGTGCCATCTAAACCGCTCTAAAATATATTTTCCGTAACTAAAAATATTGTATTTTCAGCTGTTTTTGAAGCTGGTGTACAAAACGAAACTTAAGAACGGGAAACATAGAAATACTGCATATAGAACAGATTTACCTCTTCCTAGACTTGCTTTCAATGAGAATGACAGATCTATAACGCCCCCCATAAAGTTAATTATTGCAGCTTTTAAAAAGTCAAAATGGAGATATCTGTCACACAGACATCATAGTCAGAAACAATGGTGACAGATTCACCTTTTTCAGATTCACCTTTTTTCGTTATACCTGTACCTTGCTGATCTCTGTCTGTCTGCTAGCCTGAAGACGAGATTCATTTATAAATGTTTAACTGCTGAGGAATATCATCAGGTATTGCAGGTATTTTGCTGACATCGTTCAGTATCACAAGTATACTAGAGAGATGTGACGTTTCAAATTAAATGTTTACTAATATGGGTGATTTATTAATGGGACAATTGATGACTACAACCATCAAACTAGTGGTAGTAATAGTTTAATTATAATTTATTTTAGTTCTAAACTTATTGTTCTATTTAGCGTTTTCGCATCAATTCAGACAATTTATCGCAATAAACAGTCGGAAGTTTACATACACTTAGGTTGGAGTCATTAACTCGTTAACTCGTTTTTCCAACAACTCCATACATTTCTTGTTAACAAACTATAGTTTTGGCAAGTCGGTTAGGACATCTACTTTGTGCATGACACAAGTAATTTTTCCAACAATTGTTTACAGACAGATTATTTCACTTATAATTCACTGTATCACAATTCCAGTGGGTCAGAAGTTTACATAGCAAAGGACATTATGAAGATGCTGAAGGAAACTGGTACAAAAGTATCTATATCCACAGTAACGTGAGTCCTAAATATTGAACGTAACCTAAAGGCCGCTTAGCAAGGAAGAAACCACTGCTCCAAAACCTCCATAAAAAAGCCAGACTACGGTTTGCAACTGCACATGGGGACAAAGATCGTACTTTTTGGAGAAATGTCCTCTGGTCTGATGAAAAAGAATAGAACTGTTTGGCCATAATGACCATCGTTATGTTTGGAGGAAAAGGGGGGGCTTTGAAGCCGAAGAAAACACATCCCAACCGTGAAAGCACGGGGGTGGCAGCAATCATATTGTGGGGGTGCTTTGCAACAGGAGGGGCTGGTGCACTTCACAAAATAGATTATGTGGGTATATTGAAGCAACATCTCAAGATTTCAGTCAGGAAGTTAAAGCGTGGTCAAAATGAACAATGACCCCAGCATACTTCCAAACTAGTGGCAAAAGGACAACAAGGTCAAGGTATTGGAGTTGCCATCACAAAGCCCTGACCTCAATCCCATAGAAAATGTGTGGCAGAACTGAAAAAGCGTGTGCGAGCAAGGAGACCTACAAACTGGACTCAGTTACAACAGCTCTGTCAGGAGAAATGGGCCAAAATTCACCCAACTTATTGTGGGAAGCTTGTGGAATGCTACCCGAAACGTTTGACCCAAGTTAAACAATTTAAAGCAATGCTACACAAATACTAATTGAGTGTATGTAAACTTCTGACCCACTGGAAACGTGATGAAATAAATAAAAGCTGAAATAAATAATTCTCTCTACTATTATTCTGACATTTCACATTCTTAAAATAAAGTGGTGATCCTAACTGACTTTAAAACAGGGAATTTTTATGAGGATTAAATGTCAGGAATTGTGAAACTGAGTTTAAATGTATTTGGCTAAGGTGTATGTTAACTTCCGACTTCAACTGTAAATGTTTGTCTTTGAATTCAAGGGGCTTTATTGGCATGGGAAACGTGTGTTTACATAGGGTTTTAAGGGCATGGGAAACGTGTGTTTACATGGGGCTTTATTGGCATGGGAAACGTGTGTTTACATTGCCAAAGCAAGTGAAATAAACAAAGTGAAAAGACAAAACAAACACAAACTATTAGAATTGAACAGTAAATATTGCACTCCAAAAAGTTTTTAAAAAGATTCACGTGTTATATTATCAGCTTTGTACAGTGTTTTGTGCAAATAGTTGTAGTATGTATAGTGGGGAAGATAAATAAACAGATCAATATTGGTGATATTTACAATGTTGTTTGTGTTCCACTGGTTGCCCTTTTCTCATCGCAACGGGCCACAACTTGCTGCTGTGATTGCACACTGTGGTATTTTGCCTAATAGATAAGGGAGTTTATCAATGTTTGATTTCTTTTCAGCTTCTTTTATGGGTCTAACAGGAGGTTGGGAAGTTCAGCTCAGTTTCCACCTCGTTTTGTGGACWGTGTGTCTGTCTTCTCTCGAGAGCCAGGTCTAAGGCAGCCTTTCACAATAGCAAGGCTATGTTCATAGTCAAGGATGTTCTTCGTTTTGGGTCAGTCACAGTGGGCAGGTATTCTGCCACTGCGTACTCTCTGTTTTAAGGTGCATGCATTGTTCGGAGTTTTGCGTTGTACACAAAGTATATTTTTTGTGAATTCTTGGTTGGTGAGCAGACCCCAGACCTCACAACCGTAGAGGGCAATGGGTTCTATAACGGATTCAAGTATTGGTATGTCGAGATTTATGTTCCTTCTCTCTCTCTCGTTCCCACTCAGTCCTGTGGGCCTTATATATTTTTGTCCTCCAGTCGACTGCCATGGAGAATTTAAAGGGATACTGCGAGATGTTCTACTTCCCCAGACTCAGATGAACTGATTTCCTTCTTCCCCAGAGTCAAATGAAGTCATGGATACCATTTTTTTTTTGTCTCTTTGTGGAGTTTTGAGATAATTGAAGTTCGCTTATCGTTAGCTTAGCGCAATTGCTGGAAGTCTGTGAGTACAGTAGCCAGCTCCTCTACAAAGCAGGGAAATAGACCCAACTACTCAAGCTGGGTGGTTAGCACTTTGTACTCTATGTATTCAGTAGCATTGAAGTGCTTTGAAAGGTTGGTCATGGCTTAAATCAAATCAAATGTTATCTGTCACATGCGCCGACTACAAGACCTTACAGGGAAATACTTACTTACAAGCCTTTAACCAACAATGCAGTTTTAAGAAAATACCTACACCAAAAAAAGTAATAGATAAGAATAACAAATAATTCAAAACAGAAGTAAATAACAATAGCGAGGCTATATACAAGGGGGTACCGGTACAGAGACAATGTGGAGGCTATATACAGAATGATTTTATATATAATTTTTTAATCGCAAACATATCCAAAGCCTAAAATACCCATCTAAAACGTGTTGAAAAACGCACAGGGACAAAGCAGAATAAAGAGTGCAAACCGGAGTAGAGAAGCACATGATGGACGCGACGGTAAACCGGTACAGAGGTACAATAGTGGAGGCTATATACAGGGGGTACCGGTACAGAGACAATGTGGAGGCTATATACAGGGGGTACCGGTACAGAGACAATGTGGAGGGCTATATACAGGGGGTACCGTACAGAGACAATGTGGAGGCTATATACAGGGGTACCGGTACAGAGTCAATGTGGAGACTATATACAGGGGGTACCGGTACAGAGTCAATGTGGGAGGACTATATACAGGGGGTACCGGTACAGAGTCAATGTGGAGCTATATACAGGGGGTACCGGTACGAGTCAATGTGGAGGCTATATACAGGGGGTACCGGTACAGAGACAATGTGGAGCTCTATATACAGGGGGTACCGGTACAGAGCAATGTGGAGCTATATACAGGGGGTACCGGTACAGAGTCAATGTGGAGACTATATACAGGGGGTACGGTACAGACGAGATGAATCAAAGTGTGGAGATACTTTTAATATGTAAGACAGGGGTGTACTCGCAAGAACCTGGTTCTGGTGTAGCATATTTACAGTGATACAAAACAAGGCCTAACTTACAGAGAGACAGGGGAATAGTCAATGTGGCAGAGCGTGATAGATGATTACGCTAAAGGGGGAGACCTGCACTGACACTGTTAGCTCAAGTCTGCGCATTCCTATAGTGCACTACTTAGGGGGGGTAGCTTCCAGGTTACAGCACGTGCCTTGTTTTGCCCAGGGCATTAATAGGTAGGGCATGGATGTGCGTTCGGTAGAGAGGATACACTGTGCAACTTAATACAGAGGGGGTAGCAAACAGCGTGTCGTACATTAGAGTCAATCAGCCAATAGCGAGGCTGATTTGGTAAGACATCATTGCATTCTACTGCGTGGTCCCGCTATCGCTCCTGGCTGTAAACAACCCATTGGAGGAGAAGGTCAGATGGGCGGGAACTTCTGGCTTTTCTTATCCAATGGGGAGAGATCAGGAGACGAGCGATGGGAGGCGAGCAGGCTATTATAGCAAGTTGAGCTCTCTCCGCATGGGTGGGTTAGCCGGCTACTGGGTAACGACCCATACACTTGAGGTCAGTGCCAAGTTGGGAGGCTATATGAACAAAGGCGGAGGGTTGTATCCGGTACCCCACGCAGTAAAAAGAGACCAATTAGCGAGGCGGAAGAGATGATAGCCAGAGAGGTTGTGACATGGTAGCACAATAATACGAGGAGCAAGAGTCGAGAGCGGCTACTAGTACAGGGGGTACGTTGGCCGTTTGTTTAGACGGCTCAGGAGAGGGGTTGGAGGACAATAGCGAGGTCTGTAATATCTCCTGACTGCGGCGCGTACGCAGTGCCGTATACATCTTATCAGTGCAATCGAGAGACAATAGCGAAGGAGCTCAGATAAACTAGGTAATTGATGAGTTATACAAGACGGGGTTAATTCTATCGTAGGCCTAATATATGTTGGGAAAAGGTGAGTCAATATGAAGTTGAGAAGAGAAGCGGAGCTATTTGAGCACGCGGGATGCGTGAAGATAGTAAGACATGTTTTCATCAGTGAGCGCGTTGTAAGAACTGGATGAGGGACAGGGCCTAAGGAACTGGAAGAGTGTGCGAGACGACTAGTATAGCGAGGCTTAGTGTAGCTAGGGTCATGAGGACAAACGGGGGACACTAGAAAATTCGGGTCACACTTGTACTCCCCCTGGAAGGCAAGACCACAGTTGTTTGTGATTTCCTTAGCCATGGGGAGAGAAAAAATTTAGATCTGCTAGGGGAGAGTAGTATATCACTAAGGCTGTCAAAGAGACTCGCTTAATCACTGCTTGGACTCAAAGCCAGTTTCCAATGCTGCTACTCATACCATGTTCCATGCATGACTAGATGTTGTGAAGTCGAGTATTGAGGGGACACTATATTACAGGGGGTAACGCTGGGTGCAATTGTGTACAGATTCAGGAGGTCGCAATAGATAACTACGGGGCCTATGATGACAGGGGTACCGGTACACAGACGATGTGCGGGGGGGCACCGGTAGAGTCGAGGTAATTTGAGGTAAGATGTACATGTAG
>NW_019943682.1:73798-75865 GCF_002910315.2 Salvelinus sp. IW2-2015 | reverse complement strand
GGGTACCGGGGTACCGAGGGTACCGCTACAGAGACAATGTGGAGGCTATATACAGCGGGTACCGGTACAGAGTCAATGTGGAGGCTATATACAAGGGGGTACAGTGACAATAGCAAGGCTATATACAGGGGTACCGGTACAGAAGCGAGGCTATATACAGGGGGTACCGGTACAGAGACAATGTGGAGGCTATATACAGGGGGTACCGGTACAGAGACAATGTGGAGGCTATATACAGGGTGTACCGGTACAGAGTCAATGTGGAGGCTATATACAGGGGGTACCGGTACAGAGTCAATGTGGAGGCTATATACAGGGGGTACGGTACAGAGTCAATGTGGAGACTATATACAGGGGGTACCGGTACAGAGTCAATGTGGAGACTATATATACAGGGGGTACCGGTACAAGAGTCAATGTGGAGACTATATACAGGGGGTACCGCGTACAGAGTCAATGTGGAGACTATATACAGGGGGTACCGGTACAGAGTCAATGTGGAGACTATATACAGGGGGTACGGTACAGAGTCAATGTGGAGACTATATACAGGGGTACGTACAGAGTCAATGTTGGAGACGTAGAGTTATTAAAGTGACTATGCATAGATAATAACAGAGAGTAGCAGCAGCGTAAAAGGGGAGGGCAATGCAAATAGTCTGGGTAGCCATTTGATTAGGTGTTCAGGAGTCTTATGGCTTGMGGGTAGAAGCTGTTTAGAAGCCTCTTGGTCCTAGACTTGGTGCTCCGGTACCGCTTGCCGTGCTGTAGCAGAGAGAACAGTCTATGACTAGGGTGACTGGGGACTTTTGCCAATTTTGTGGTCCTTCCTCTGATACCGCCTGGTATAGAGGTCCTGGATGGCAGGAAGCATGGCCCCGGTGATGTACTGGGCCYTACGCGCTTCCCTCTGTAGCGCCTTACGGTCGGATGCCGAGCAGTTGCCATACCAGGCGGTAATGCAACCYATCAGGATGCTCTCGATGGTGCAGCTGTAGAATTRTTTGGAGGATCTGGGGGTCCATGCCAAATCTTTTCAGTCTCCTGAGGGGGAATAGACTTTGTCGTGCCTTTTTCACGATTGTCTTGGTGTGTTTGGACCATGATAGTTTGGTGGTGATGTGGACACCAAGGAACTTGAAACTCTCAACCAGCTCCATAACAGCCCCGAGTTCGAGGGTTCTAGAGCCAGCATTGGTCTGTGGTGGTATGTAGACAGCTACGAAAAATACAAATAGTGTGGTCTATAGTTTATCATGAGATACTCTACCTCAGGTGAGCAAAGCCTTGAGACTTCCTTAGATATCGTGCACCRGCTATTGTTTCCGTAAATGCGTAGGTCCCCGCCTCGTGTCTTACCAGAGGCTGCTGTTCTGTCCTGCCGATAGTGTGTGTAACACGCTAGCTGTATGTTGTTAATGTTGTAATTCAGCCACGACTCGGTGAAACATAAGATATAACAGTTTTTAATGTCCCGTTGGTAGGATATACGTGCTGTCAGTTTTTCCTATTTATTTCCCAGCGATTTAAACGTTAGCTAGGCAAAGCTGATTAGCCATTCGTCGCCTGATCCTCACAAGGCACCCTGATCTTTTTCCGCGAAATCTCAGTTTCCTTCTCCAGCGAATGACGGGAATCTGGTCGGGTGTCTTTAGAATATCCCTCCCCTCCGACTCATTGAAGGAAAAACTCTTTGTCTAATCTGAGTTTAGTAATCACAGTTCTGATGTCCAGAAGTTATTTTCGGTCATAAGAGACGGTAGCAGCAACACGATGTACAAAACAAGTTACGAACAACGCGAAAAAAAACMAACAAAATAGCATGGTTGGTTAAGAGCCGATAAGACGGAAGCCATTCCCTCCAACACCATCATCCAGGAAACCCTGGACCCACTCTAACCGCACCAACAGATCCACAGATGATCCACACTGCCCGGTTTCCTGGCTACATTCCTAATCTGGAGTCCCTGGATGGGAGACCAGATGCTGCTGGAAGTGGTGTTGGAGGGCCAGTAGTAGGCACTCTTTCCTCTGGTCTAAAAAATATCCCAATGCCCCAGGGCAGTG
>NW_019943682.1:64285-68475 GCF_002910315.2 Salvelinus sp. IW2-2015 | reverse complement strand
CTACCTACATGTACAAATTACCTCAACTATCTTGTACCCCCGCACATTAACTCAGTACCGGTACACCCTGTATATAGCCTCATTATTGTTATTTAACATTTTTAAATAAAACTTAAATAAAAAATAGTATTGTGTTACTTTTTATTTCATTTTTTACTTTATTTACTAAATATTTTAATATTTTAAATATTTTAATATATTTTAATTTAGTAAGTATTTTCTTAACTCTATTTCTTGAACTGCATCGTTGGTTAAGGGCTTGTAGGTAAGCATTTCACGGTAAAGTCTACAGCTGTTCCATTRGGCGTATGTGACAAAGTTTGATTTGATTCTTTACAAGTATATATGAAACTGAAGTTATTTAAATAAAMAAAAATTCTCCAAAGTAGGCATTTCATTAATCCGCCGTTGTCGCAAGGATAAGCTGTGCATGACTTCTCAAGTCTACACAGCTGGGCCAGTCAATATGCAACAAGCCTGTATTGACACTATTTAAAACAATAACTATTGTCCTTCAGGAGAAATGCATACCCTGTGCCTCATTTTGCGATAGGAAGTAAACAGCCTTGTGTTCCCTTGTGGGAAACTAAACAGTCCATCCCGTTCCAAACCMTTTTATAACAGAATAGAACATTCCTCAGATGCCTTTAAGACTTTTTATTTATTTATTTGGGCCTTCATGACTTCCAGGCTTGTTTTCTTCCACCCATGGTTAATTCACTGACGGATCATGTGTGTCTGCCAGCCTGTCCATACAATACGTCCTTTAGTGCGAGGACTCGTGTCCGTACGTCCGTGATGAGGTCAGCTATTACACGCAGCTCTGACATTTTGCTTTCTACAGTTATTGTGGACACTGAGAATCTTTTTGTCTGTTTCACATTACACACACAAAAAAACCGAGAGAGAGAGAGAGAGAGAACCCATGTCATCAATCACGTAGATCCATGGACATTTCTGCTTACGTAGGTAGCTTCTGCCACTGCCCTGTGATTCACGATTTACAAATATCAATGTTTATGGATATTAACTTTCTATATTKTTTTTATTAATGAACTCCTTCGGTGGAAAATGTCCACAATAATTGCAAAAATCCACAAACAACAAAACCCCTTCTTCTCTGTAGATGGTGTAATGGCTGGTTCATCTCCGTTAATAACGATTTGATAGGTTCATTATCCATCTCGTATAATATTTATGAACCAAAAAAAAAAGACTTTTTTTTAAGTGAGAAGCAGGCTGAAGCCCGAAAGAGAATTCACATGAGCACAACAATGCCTACTCCACACATGCTGGGGTGGCAGGTAGCCTAGTGGTTAGAGCTTTGGACTAGTAAACGAAAGGTTGTAAAGTAAATCTCGAGCTGAAAGGGTAAAATTTGGTATCTGCCCCTGAACAAGGCAGTTGGACCCACTGTTCCTAGGCCGTCATTGAAATAAGGAATTTGTTCTTAACTGACTTGCCTAGTTAATAAAGGTTAAAATAATATAAATTAAATGCTCTTCCAAGGTTTCCCAGCACCCAGCGTTGACCTACTACAGTAGCTATGTTGGTATTGTACTCTAATGTTTAGGATTCAAACCTTTCTGAAACAGCCTGATTCATTCTCATAGAGGTGCTTCCACAATAATGTGATTTATACCACATACAAGTTAAAGTTTGGATTCTAATCACACACACATCTATTCCACTACCTGTTCAAGCTTTTTTAAATGATATGAAAACAAGCTTGGCTTTAGACCATATGATTAATGGAGCTGTTTTGTCTTGTTATAACGTGATGCCTGCCAGTATTTCCTTAAACCTTTACATTTTAGAAAATACATGTTGAGAAGAAAACAAACATATTTCATGATATATTTGGGGGTCAGTAGGTGATGGGGTAGGTGATGGGGTCGGTAGGTGGGGTCGGTAGGTGGGGTAGGTAGGTGATGGGTAGGTAGGTGATGGGGTCGGTAGGTGGGGTAGGTAGGTGATGGGGTGGTAGGTGGGGTAGGTAGGTGATGGGGTAGGTGATGGGGTCGGTAGTGGGGTAGGGTAGGTTGGGGTAGGTGATGGGGTAGGTAGGTGGGGTAGGTAGGTGATGGGGTTGGTAGGTGGGGGTAGTAGGTGATGGGGTGGTAGGTGGGGTAAGGGTGAGTGGGTAGTGTGGGGTAGGTAGGTGTTGGAGTAGGTGGTAGGTGGGGTAGGTAGGTAGGAGTAGGTGGATGGTGGGGTAGGGTGGGGTAGTAGGGTAGGGTAGGTGGGTGATGGGGGTAGGTGGGGTGGGTAGGTGGGGTAGGTATGGTGGTAGGTGGGTAGGTAGGTAGTGGGTAGGTGATGGGTAGATAGGTAGGGATGGGTAGGCCACTGGGGTGGGTGATGGGTAGATAGGTAGGTCGGGGTAGGTGATGGGGTAGTGATGGGAGGTAGGTAGGTGGGGTAGGTAGGTGGGGGGTGGTAGGTAGGGGGGTAGGTAGGTAGTGGGGTAGTAGGGGGGTAGGTGGTAGGTAGGGATGGGTGTAGGGTGGGGTAGGTGGTGGGGTAGGTAGTAGGTGGGGGGTAGGTGGTGGTAGGTAGGTAGGTGGGGTAGGTGGTGGGGGTAGGTGATGGGGTAGATAGGTAGGTGGGGTAGGCCATGGGGTAGGTGATGGGTAGATAGGTAGGTGGGGGTAGGTGATGGGGTAGGTGATGGGGTAGATAGGTAGGTGGGGTAGGCCACTGGGGTAGGTGATGGGGTGTTGGAAACACACTCCACATATAGAGGTCTATAGAGCCTCTCTGCATTGCTGATTTCTGTAACCGTTAGCTTATCCTGAGTGGCACAGTGGTCTAAGGCACTGCATCTCAGTGCTAGTGGCGTCACTACAGACCTGGTTCGATTCCAGGCTGTATCACAACCGGCCGTGACTGACTTAAGTAAAGGTTAAAAAAATTATATTGACATAAGCTTAGAAACACTTGTTTTGCAAACATGGTCCTGCTTTATCAATTGCTGTATCAATTGCTGTGTGTGTGTGTATATATATATATATATACACATAGATATACAGTTGAAGTCAGAAGTTTACAAGTCATTTTTCCAACAATTGTTTACAGACATATTATTTCACTTATAATTCATTATATCACAATTCCAGTGGGTCAGAAGTTTACATACACTAAGTTGACTGTGACTTTAAACAGCTTGGAAAATTCCAGAAAATTATGTCATGGCTTTAGAAGATTCTGTTAGGCTAATTAACATAATTTGAGTCAGTTGGACGTGTACCTGTGGATGTATTTCAAGGCCTACCTTCAAACTCAGTGCCTCTTTGCTTGACATCATGGGAAAATCAAAAGAAATCAGCCAAGACCTCAGAAAAAAAGTGTTCTGTCTCCTAGAGATGAACGTACTTTGTTGCAAAAGTGCAAATCAATCCCAGAACAACAGCAAAGGACCTTGTGAAGATGCGGGAGGAAACAGGTACAGAAGTATCTATATCCACAGTAAAACGAGTCCTATATTGACATAACCTGAAAGGCCACTCAGCAAGGAAGAAGCCACTGCTCCAAAACCAATATCAAAAAGCCAGACTACGGTTTGAAACGGCACATGGGGTCAAAGATTGTACTTTTTTGGGTCTGATGAAACAAAAATAGAACTGTTTGGCCATAATGACCATCGTTATGTTAGGAGGAAAAAGGGGGAGGTTTGCAAGCCGACAAACACCATCCCAACCGTGAAGCACGGGGGTGGCAGCATCATGTTGTAGGGGTGCTTTGCTGGAGGAGGGACTGGTGCACTTCACAAAATAGATGGCATCATGAGGAAGAAAAATTATGTGGATATATTGAAGCTACATCTCAAGACATCAGTCAGGATGTTAAAGCTTGGTGGCAAATGGGTCTTCCAAATGGACAATGACCACAAGCATACTTCCAAACTAGTGGCAAAATGGCTTAAGGACAACAGTCAAGGTATTGGAGTTGCCATCACAAAGCCCTGACCTCAATCCTATAGAAAATCTGTGGGCAGAACTGAAAAAGCGTGTGCGAGCAAGGAGGCCTACAAACCTGACTCAGTTACAACAGCTCTGTCAGGAGGAATGGGCCAAAATTCACTCAACTTATTGTGGGAAGGTTGTAGAATGCTACCTGAAACGTTTCACCCAAGTTAATCAATTTAAAGGCAATGCTACCAAATACTAATTGAGTGTATGTAAACTTAT
>NW_019943682.1:54629-59120 GCF_002910315.2 Salvelinus sp. IW2-2015 | reverse complement strand
TTAATCAATTTAAAGGCAATGCTACCAAATACTAATTGAGTGTATGTAAACTTATGACCCACTGGGAATGTGATGAAAGAAATAAAAGCTTAAATAAATAATTCTCTCTACTATTATTCTGACATTTCACATTCTTAAAATAAAGTGGTGATCCTAACTGACCTAAAACAGGGAATTTTTATGAGGATTAATAAACTGAGTTTAAATGTATTTGGCTAAGGTGTATGTAAACTTCTGACTTCAACTGTTTCTAAGTAAGTGTCTGAATTAATAAGGAGACAGGGCATCATATGGAGTTACCGTTCTGCCGTGTTTGAGAATTCAATGCACTTTGGATGAGTTATCTGTACAGCTGCCACCGCTAACATGATTTCCTTGCATTTTTACTCCTCCCCGTTTCTCGGTCCATCTGCTCATCCCCCATCTTCTCCGAGCAGAGCAGGCAGGCTCGTTACCCTAGCGACTCCAGACTCCACAGAGACACAGCGTGTAGACATGCTGCTCCAGAGTCAGTACTGTTCTTCCTCAGTGGTGGGAAAAAGTACCCAATTTGTCATACTTGAGTAAAAGTACAGATACCTTAAATAGAAAGTTACTCAAGTAAAAGTGAAAGTCACCCAGTAAAACAGTACTTGAGTTAAAGTCTAAAAGTATTTGGTTCTAAATATACTTAAGTATCAAAAGTAAAAGTATAAATCATTTCAAATTCCTTACATAAAGCAAGGCAGATGGCACCAGTTTCTTGTTTTAAAATGTACAGATAGCCAGGGGTACACTCCAACACTCAGACATCATTTACATTTGTGTTTAGTGAGTCTGCCAAATCAGAGGCAGTAAGGATGACCAGGGATGTTCTCTGTTTAGTGAGTCCACCAGATCAGAGGCAGTAGGGATGACCAGGGATGTTCTCTTGATAAGTGCGTGAATTGGACCATTTTTCTGTCCTGCTAAACATTCAAAATGTAACGAGTACTTTTGGGTGTCAGGGAAAATGTATGGAGTAAAAAATATATTATTTTCTTTAGGAATGTAGTAAAGTAAAAGTAGTCAAAAATATAAAAAGTAAAGTACAGATACCACAAAAAACGACTTAAGTAGTACTTTAAAGTTTTTTACTTAAGTACTTTACACAACTGTTCTTCCTTTAGACAAGCATGTATCAAAACTTTGTTCATTTGAACAATGTATCTTGTTCACATTTGCTTGTAAATGTTCAAACTCGCCAAAAATAACATTCGGTAGCTCCTACCGATATACAGGACCAGTCAAAAGTTTGGACACACCTACTCATTCAATGGTTTTCTTTATTTTTTACTATTTTCTACATTGTAGAATAATAGTAATAGTGAAGACATCAAAACTATGAAAATAACACATATGGAATCATGTGTAACCAAAAAAGTGTTAAACAAATCAAAAATATTTTGAGATTTCTCAAAGTAGACACCATTTGCCTGATGAGAAATAGAAAAACTGATGAGAGAGAGAGTATTTGGGACATGCAACATGTTGTGGCCTGTGATGAGTTCCATTGTCTGTCCACTTGATTATTCCCATGGTCCACTCTCAAATTGATAGCTGCAATAACCGCTCCATTACCAAGAGAAAGATGTGTGTGTGTGTGTGTGTGTTTTAAAGCAATGCTGGGAAGATGAAATGGTATTGCTGCTCTTGCCAGTCTTGAATGCTTGTTGTTCATGTCTGGTGTGATGAGCAGCTCCCACACCTCTAGTGTGATGAGCAGCTCCCAACCCCCACCAACCTCTGGTGTGATGAGCAGCTCCCAACCCCCAACCAACCTCTAGTGTGATGAGCAGCTCCCAACCCCAACCAACCTCTGTGTGATGAGCAGCTCCAACCCCCAACCAACCTCTGGTGTGATGAGCAGCTCCAACCCCCAACCAACCTCTAGTGTGATGAGCAGCTCCAACCCCAACTAACTCTGGTGTGATGAGCAGCTCCCAACCCCAAACCAACCTCTAGTGTGATGAGCAGCTCCCAACCCCCAACCAACCTCTAGTGTGATGAGCAGCTCCCAACCCCAACCAACCTCTGGTGTGATGAGCAGCTCCCAACCCCAACCAACCTCTAGTGTGATGAGCAGCTCCAACCCCCAACCAACCTCTGGTGTGTGAGCAGCTCCCAACAACCTCTAGTGTGTATGAGCAGCTCTAACCCCAACCAACCTCTGGTGTGATGAGCAGCTCCCAAACCCCAACCAACCTCTGGTGTCATGAGCAGCTCCCAACCCACAACCAACCTCTGGTGTGATGAGCAGCTCCCAACCCCCAACCAACCTCTGGTGTGATGAGCAGCTCCCAACCCCCAACCAACTTCTGGTGTGACAAAAACAATCATTGTTTTGTTTTCATCTAACTAGGCAAGGCAGTTAAGAACAAATTCTTATTTAAAATGACGGTATACCCCGGATGACTCTGGGACAATTGTGTGCCGCCCTTTGAGACTCCCAATCACGGCCGGATGTGATACAGCCTGGATTCGAACCAGAGACTGTGGTGACGCCTTTTGCACTGAGATGCAGTGCCTTAGACCCGCTGCGCTACTCAGGAAGCCCCTATAGCTATTTGGATTTGCATGAAATTCTATGGCGGTGTAAATATCTATTTATCATGTTAGGTTTTCCACTGATCTCTCTCATCCGACACCGTTACCCTTCTGTCTCTGGGGTTAAGGGACTTGTACCTATTATTTGGAAGCCTCTCTTTGTCAAGAGTGTTCAAAGCTGTCATCAAGGCAGCTGGGGTGGCTACTTTTGTAAAATCTCTAATCTCAAATATATTTTGATTTGTTTACACGTTTTTTTTTGGTTACTACATGATTCCATAAGTGTTATTTCATAGTTTAATGGAGACATTTTTTAAATAGTAAAAATACAGAAAAACCCTAAAATAAGTCTGTTTCCAAACTAATGGCTGGTGCTGTATGTGTGTGTATGTATATATATATATATAACATACCTTATTTACAGAAATATTCAGACCCTTTGCAATGAATCTCGAAATTGAGCTCAGGTGCATCCTGTTTCCATTGATCATCCTTCAAAATTCAATTGATTGGACATGATTTTGGAAGGGGCACACACCTGTCTATGCAAGGTCCCACAATTGACAGTGCATGTCAGAGCAAAACCAAGCCATGAGGTCGAAGGAATTGTCCATTGAGCTCCGAGACAGGATTGTGTTGAGGCACAGATCTGGGGAAGGGTACCAAAATTGTCTGCAGTATTGAAGGTCCCCAAGATACAGTGTCCTCCATCATTCTTCAATGGAAGAAGTTTGGAAGCACCAAGAGTCTTCCTAGAGCTGGCCGCCCGGCCAAACTGAGCAATCCGGGAGAAGGACCTTGGTCAATGAGGTGACCAAGAACCCGATGGTCACTCTGACAGAGCTCTAGAGTTCCTCTGTTTGATGGGAGAACCTTCCAGAAGGACAACCATTTCTGCAGCCCTCCACCAATCAGGCTTTATGGTAGAGTGGCCAGACGGAAGTCACGCATCAGGAAATGGCACATGACAGCACGCTTGGAGTCTGCCAAAAGGCACCTAAAGACTCTCAGACCATGAGAACAAGATGCTCTGGTCTGAAGAAACCAAGATTGAACTCTTTTGCCTGAATGCCAAGCGTCACGTCTGGGAGAACCTGGCACCATCCCTATGATGAAGCATGGTGGTCGCTGCTCATGCTGCGGGGATGTTTTTCAGAGGCAGAGACTGGAACACTAGTCAGGATCGAGGGAAAGATGAACAGAGCAAAACCTGCTCCAGAGCGCTCAGGACCTCAGACCTGGGGTGACGGTTCACCGCCCAACAGGACAACGACCCTAAACACACACAGACAACTCAGGAGTGGCTTCGGACAAGTCTCTGAATGTCCAACTATATACAAAAGTGAAATATAACATGAACAGTAATTATTACACTCACAGAAGTTCCAAAAGAATAAAGACATTACAAATGTCATATTATGACTATATACAGTGTTGTAATGATGTGCAAATAGTTAAAGTACAAAAGGGAAAATAAATAAACATAAATATGGGTTGTATTTACAATGGTGTTTGTTCTTCACTGTTGCCCTTTTCTTGTGGCAACAGGTCACATATCTTGCTGCTGTGATGTCACACTGTGGTATTTCACCCGTAGATATGGGAGTTTATCAAATCGGGTTTGTTTTCGAATTCTTTGGATCTATGGAATCTGAGGGAAATATGTGTCTCTAATATGGTCATACATCTGACAGGAGTTAGGTCTCTTTCTTTTCTTTTTTCAATTCAAGAGGCTTTATTGGCATGGGAAACATATGTTTACATTGTAAGTGAATAGATAATAAAAGTGATATAAGCAATAAAGAGACTCTCTCTCTCTCTTGTGTGTGTACTTCCACGCTCATGTGTGTTTGCTCTTAGAGTCAAGCCTTGCCCACCTTCCTGGGCCGTCAGCCACACCCTTCCTCCTGGCCGTCCGCCACACCC
>NW_019943682.1:42357-50440 GCF_002910315.2 Salvelinus sp. IW2-2015 | reverse complement strand
AAGAGAGGGAGGATAAAGAGGAACCAGGGGTGTGGCCTGCAGAGCCTGGCGCTACAGCTGGATGCTAGGTCAGTCAGCTGGTTCACTGTACTGAGGGGTTGGAGGAGATACTGCTGCTACTGGGGTTGAGGACAGGCTTAAGTGAAGGAAACAGAGCTAAAAAAAAAAAAGAAGGTAAGAATGACTCTGTTTTTACTCCCTGGCTTCCCTGGCTTCCCTGGCTTGACCTAGAATGGAGAGGAAGAGGGAGGTGGAGGTTGGTTGGTTCTGGAGTCAGAAGTGTGTATCCTTGCTGACATAGATGGTGGAAGGAGAGAGGGAAGTTTAGTGTGAAGGAGAGAGGGGACTTTAGTGTGAAGGAGAGAGGGGACTTTAGTGTGAAGGAGAGAGGGGACTTTAGTGTGAAGGAGAGAGTGGAGTTTAGTGTGAAGGAGAGAGGGGACTTTAGTGTGAAGGAGAGAGGGGAGTTTAGTGTGAAGGAGAGAGGGGACTTTAGTGTGAAGTGAACGAGTTGTGAGCAGAGCTTCTGACGTTTAGTTGTTGAGAGTTGCGTTGTGGTTTTGGTTTGAGACCGGATCATCTGTCACAGGCAGGAATGTGATCACACCCTATCTGTACATGTTGACAACTGTTTGACTTACTGTGGATTACGCAATGCTGTGTGATTTGGTAGGTACTTCTGTAGTCCCTACAGAGATTCTCCCTTCCTCCCTCATGCTATCCTCCAGGTTTTCAGTGCGAGGATAGTGAATACCTTCAGTTTTCTCCTTTTTTATATGGTGCATACATTTATAGAAAAGATGCTATTTCTTCAGTGGAGCACTTGTTAGTTAGGGCTACTGTTTGAGTTTCCATTTCATTACCAGTCCCTGAACTTGATTTATACAATTTTTTTGTTTGTTTAAGTAGTGGCTGTTATCAGGCTTGGGTGGCTCCAGATTTGACTGTCGGCTCCAGAAACTTTGTTCTGTGTGTGTACAGTAAAGGTTTAATGACTGCTTGTGGCTCATCTCTCAGAGAAGAGGAGACCGAGAAGAACTTGTTTGTGACTGATTTTTAACTGCTGATACAAATGTCACCCTATTCCCTACATAGCAGTATGTTTAACCTGAGCCATAGGGCTCTGGTCAAAAGTAGTGCCCTAAATAGGAATTTGGGATGCATACATAGCTAGGCTAAACAATCCCGGGTCCCATGACATGATGTCACAGACCTACAGCTTCCCAAACGGAACCCTGTTCACTACATAGCGCACTCCTTTTAACCAGGGCTTCTGGTTCTAGTTATTTCATTGTCAATGTGTTCAGCACTAATCGTGAATAGAACAGGGCGCACCATTTGGGACTTAGAATTCACCTTGTTTCTATGAAAAGGCAGGTTTGTTCTAATTCATTTAAATGTTATTGACTTGCAAATTATCGAATTATTCCTAACCTATGAAAAGGCGGTTTGTTCTAATTAATTTAAATAGTATTGACTTGTAAGTGATCTAATTACTCCCAACCTAATAATGAACCTTAGGCCACAAGTGTTGTTTTTCCCTGTTGCTAAAGTTGTTTCACTGTGTGTGTGTGTGTGTGTGTGTGTGTGTGGTGTGTGTTGTGTGTTCCTCTGTTGGTGAAGCTTGTTCCTCTGCTGTTTGACAAACACACCCCTGCAGTTGTTGCTGCATGTTGATATAACAAGTTAATTATGGGTGGATGTACTTGTTTAGTTATCAACCCTTTTCAGCATTGTTGTATTGACGTAACATTACTGTATCGGAATTAAATATCCACAAATGTACCGTACGCTTCTCAGTACTCTGCTGGCATGGTGTCAGGGACGTGCGTGTACAAACTAAGGCTTTTTCTGCGTGTATTATAGATTAAACCACTTCACCTATAAATGGTCTATATTATAGATTACATTAATTCACCTATTTATTTACTTATTTAGCTTTGCAAGTCAGTTAAGAACAAATTCTTATTTACAATGACGGCCTAACCGGCCAAACCTGGACGACGCTGGGACAATTGTGCGCCGTCCTATGGGACTCCCAATCACGGCCGGATGTGATGCAACCTGGATTCGAACCAGGGACTACAGGGATGCTTCTTGCACTGAGATGCAGTGCCTTAGACCGCTGCACCACTCAGGAGCCTATTTTATAGATTAGATCAGTTCACCTGTAGTGGTCTATATTATAGATTAGATGAGTTAACCTATAGTGGTCTATATTATAGATTAGATGAGTTCACCTGTAGTGGTCTATATAATAGATTAGATGAGTTCACCTATAATGGTCTATATTATAGATTAGATCAGAAAGTATTCATACCCCTTTACCTTTTCCACATTTTGTTGTGTTTCAGCCTTAATTGAAAATGTATATATTTTTTAAAATGTTTTATTACCCATCTACCCCATAGTGACAAAGCAAAAACWGTTTTTTAGAAWTTTTTGCAAATTCATAAATAATAATAATTACATAAGTATTCAGACCCTTTACTCAGTACTTTGTTGAAGCACCTTTGGCAGCGATAACAGCCACGAGTCTTCTTGGGTGTGACGCTACAAGCTTGGCACACCTACACCTCTATTGGGGATGTTCCTCCCATTTCTTCTCTGCAGATCCTCTCAAGCTCTTGTCAGGTTGGATGGGAGCGTTGCTTCGCACAGATATTTTTGAGGTCGCCGCGCCAGAGAGTTTCGAATATGCGTGACGTGGTTCGCAGAAGAGACGTGTCGTCGATATGGAGAGCGACTCGATGTCGGCATAGCGAGACGTGCGCGATGGTTTGCAATTGGGTCATCCAAGCGGAGGATAGTAGGCAGCAGCGGGTGGCTGATAGGACACTACCCGATCTGGTTAAAGCGAGCAGGGTGGGTATTCTAAGGCGGAGGATCGGTGTGATGGTGAGGTGGATGCGATAGGCCATGGTCTCGTGGTCGTTGGCAACAGGATTGGACGTTGCAGACTTGACGCGTGTATTTAGGTCAAAGTATGGCGATTTTAACGGTCGAATGCTACATGCTCATTCCCGGGTCGGTGCTCCGATACAGTAGACGTAACTTCTGCTCAAGGTCATGAATTCAAAAGGTCCGGGCTCTGGCTGGGCCACTCAAGACATTCAGAGACTTGTCCTAGCCACTCCTGCATTGGTCTTGGCTGTGTGCTTAGGTCGTTGTCCTGTTGGAAGGTGAACCTTCGCCCCAGTCTGAGGTCCTGAGTGCTCTGGAGCAGGTTTCATCAAGGATCTCTCTGTACTTTGCTCCGTTTAGCTTCCCTCGATCCTGACTAGTCTCCCAGTCCCTGCCGCAGAAAAACATCCCACAGCATGATGCTGCCACCACCATGCTTCACTGTGGATGGTGCCAGGTTTCCTCCAGATGTGACGCTTGGCATTCAGGCCAAAGAGTTCAATCTTGGTTTCTCAGACCAGAGAATCTTGTTTCTGATGGTCTGAGAGTCTTTAGGTGCCTTTTGACAAACTCCAAGCGGGTGTCATGTGCCTTTTACTGAGGAGTGCTTCCGTCTGGCCACTCACCATAAAGGCCTGATGGTGGAGTGCTGCAGATGATGTGTGTCCTTCTGGAAGTTCTCCCATCTCACAGAGGAACTCTAGAGCTCTGTCAGAGTGACCATCGGGTTCTGGGCACCTCTCTGACAAGGCCTTCTCCCCGATTGCTCAGTTTGGCCGGGTGTGCCGCTCTAGAGATCTTGGTGCTCCAAACTTCTTCCATTTAAGAATGATGGAGGCATGCTCTTGGGGACCTTCAGTGCTGCAGAAATGTTTGGTACCGTTCCGCAGATCTGTGCCTCACACAATCCTGTCTCAGAGCTCAATGGACAATTCCTTGACCTCGGTTGCTTGGTTTTTGTTCTTGACATGCGTCATCTGTGGGCCTTAGATAGACAGGTGTGTGCCTTTCCAAATAATGAAAATTCAAGGATGATCAATGGAAACAGATATGCACTGAGCTCAATTTCGAGTTCATGCAAAGGGTCTGAATATATGTAAATTCTGTATTTTTATACATTTGAAAATTTAAAAATTTGTTTCGCTTTGCCTTGGGGTATTGTGTGTAGGTTGATTGATCGAGGAGGGCGGAAAACGATTTAATAAATTTAAAGATAAGGCTGTAACCTAAAACATGGGGAAAAAGTCAAGTGTCTGAATACTTTCAAAGCACTGTACATACATACAGTTGAAGTCAGAAGTTTCATAAACTTAGGTTGGAGTCATTAAAACTCGTTTTTCAACCATCCACAAATGTCTTGTTAACAAACTATAGTTTTGGCAAGTCAGTTAGGACATCTACTTTGTGCATGACACAAGTATTTTTTCAACGATTGTTTACAGACAGATTATTTCACTTATAATTCACTGTATCACAATTCCAGTGGGTCAGAAGTTTACTATACACTAAGTTGACTGTGCCTTTAAACAGCTTGGAAATCCAGAAAATGTCATGGCTTTAGAAGCTTCTGATAGCTAATTGACATCATTTGAGTCAATTGAGGTGTACTGTGGATGTATTTCAAGGCCTACCTTCAAACTCAGTGCTCTTTTGCTTGACATCATGGAAAATCAAAATAAATCAGCCAATACCTCAAACAAAATTGTAGACCTCCACAATCTGGTTCATCCTTAGGAACAATTTCCAAATGCCTGAAGGTACAGTTCATCTGTACAAACAAAGTACGCAAGTATAAACACCATGGGACCACGCGAGCCGTCATACACTCAGGAAGGAGACGCTTCTGTCTCCTAGAGATGAACGTACTTTGGTGCGAAAAGTGCAAATCAATCCCAGAACAACAGCAAAGGACCTTGTGAAATACTGGAGGAAACAGGTACAAAATAATCTATATCAACAGTAAAACGAGTCCTATATCGACATAACCGAAAGGCCCCTTCAGCAAGGAAGAAGCCATTGCTCCAAAAACCGCCATTAAAAAAAGCCAGAGACTAGGTTTGCAACTGCACATGGGGACAAAGATCGTACTTTTTGGAGAAATGTCCTCTGGTCGGATGTAAACAAAAAATACTTTTGGCCATATGACCATCGTTATGTTGGAGGAAAAGGGGAGGCTTGCAAGCTGAAGAACACCATCCAACCGTGAAGCACGGGGGTGGCCAACATCATGTTGTGGGGTACTATATATATATTCAAGCAAAAAAAGGAACTGTCCTCTCACTGTCAACTGCGTTTATTTTCAGCAAACTTAACATGTGTAAATATTTGTATGACAATAGATTCAAACTGAGAGACAAACTGAACAAGTTCCACAGACATGTGACTAACAGGAATGGAATAATGTGTCCCTGAACAAAGGGGGGTCAAAAATCAAAGTAACTGTCAGTATCTGGTGTGGCCACCAGCTGCATGTAAGTACTGCTGGATCTCCTCCTTATGGACTCCACCAGATTTGCCGTTCTGATTGAGATGTTACCACCATCTCTCCACCAAAGGCCCTGCAGTTCCCGACATTTCTCGGGGGGAATGGCCCTACCCTCACCCTCCGATCAACAGGTCTGGTGAGACAAGAAACCGTGACTCGTCAGTGAAGAGCACTTTTTGCCAGTCCTGTTGGTACAGGCGATGGTGGGTTTGTGCCCATAGGCGCGGTTGTTGCCGGTGATGTCTTGCGTGAGGACCTGCCTTATCAACAGGCCTACAAGCCCTCAGTCCAGCCTCTCTCAGCCTATTGCGGACAGTCTGAGCATGATGTGGAGGATTGTGCGTTCCTGGTGTAACTCGGGCAGTTGTTTGTTGCCATCTGTACCTGTCCGCAGGTGTGATGTTGGATGTACCAATCCTGTGCAGGTGTTGTTATTACGTGGATCTGCCACTGCGAGGACGATCAGCTGCCCGGTCCTGTCTCCCTGTAGCGCCGTCTTAGCGATCTCACAGTACGGACATAGCAATTTATTGCCCCTGGCCACATTGCTAAGTCCTCATTGCCTTCTTGCAGCATGCCTAAAGCAAACGCAGATGAGCAGGGACCCTGGGCATCTTTCTTTTGGAGTCAGTAGAAAGGCCTCTTTAGTGTCCTAAGTTTTCATAACTGTGACCTTAATTGCCTACCGTCTGTAAGCTGTTAGTGTCTTAACGACCGTTCCACGGGTGCATGTTCATTAATTGTTTATGGTTGATTGAACAAGCATGGGAAACAGTGTTTAAACCATTTACAATGAAGATCTGTGAAGTTATTTGGATTTTTACAAATTACCTTTGAAAGACAGGGTCCTGAAAAAAGGAAAGTAAATTTTTTTGCTGAGAAAAAATGGGCAAAACAATACAATTGCTCAGATTTAAGAGATTTTTTTTCACAAAGGTATGGGTCAAAATTATTGACAGTCCTGTTTTCAATCCCTCACCTTGTGATTTGGCAGTTACTGTCAGTACCTGGTGAGGGAGGGGGGACAGGCAGTTACTGTCAGTACCAGGTGAGGGAGGGGGGACAGGCAGTTACTGTCAGTACCAGGTGAGGGAAGGGGGACAGGCAGTTACTGTCAGTATCCAGGTGAGGGAGGGGGACAGGCAGTTACTGTCAGTACCAGGTGAGGGAGGGTGGACAGGCAGTTTCTTCTCCTGGTTATCAGAGGACTGTGTGAGTATAGGCTATTTACCCTGTCCTCTGTTTTTCCTTGTCCCTTTTACCAGCCTTTCTCTCTCAGGATATGCGTTTTATATTGGGCTTTGTGTTAGATCGATCTCCCAGGTTGACTTCCTGCACCGCTAACCTTTCTGTCTGACTGGAGCTGCTGCTGCAACAGGTGTTAGTTCACCCCCTGCTCTGATGGCAGCCCACCCCCTGCCCTGTGAGGGGAAACCCCATGGGGTCAAGGGATAGCAGGGAACCTCGGATAATACACACACACACACACAACACCCAGAGGCGGAAGTAGATGTATTTTCTTCCCGGTATGGACCTCCTGAAAAATGTAATGGCCTAATCATAGAATTACATAGAACCCCTGTTAATTCAGTAGAATAGAATTACATAGAACCCCTGTTAATTAGTAGGGTAGAATTACATAGAACCCTGTTAATTCAGTAGGATAGAATTACATAGAACCCTGTTAATTCAGTAGGATAGAATTAACATAGAACCCCTGTTAATTCAGTAGGATAGAATTACATAGAACCCTGTTAATTCAGTAGGATAGAATTAATAGAACCCTGATTAATTCAGTGGGATATCTGTGGGCTAGTCGTAAAGATTAGTCATTTCACTTTTAAAATGTTATTACCTTTTTTTATTGTGGCAAAAAACACAACCAGTCGTGATGTTTTCATTGATTGTCAAAGGGCCCATTTACTTGGTTAACACGCAGGTTAGTCCACTCTCACATATTTCCAGCCTCCAAAACAGTGGTGAATGGAGAGACGTCTTTTACCCAAACACCAAAAAATGTAGGCTATGACATTAGATGTCAGCATCATACTGAGTTGGCATATTTTCAGTGTTTCTTCGTTGAACAGTCGTTATTTTTGGAGCGTGTCTGTACCGCCCGTTTTCAAGTACATTCGCCTAATGTATCAGGCCCCTGACATGAGGTAATGATTGATAGTGGTGTAGTAGCCTACTGTTCTACCGATACGGCATACCCACACTATATTTACCCCCATATATTTACCCACACTATATTACCACACTATATTACCCACACTATATTTACCACACTATATTTAACCCACACTATATTTACCCAACTATATTTACCCACACTATATTATACCCACCTATATACCACACTATATTTACCACACTTATATTTACCACACTAATATTTACCCAGCTATATTATTTTTCTGGGATGCCCGGAACATACTTCCTTATTTTCACCACTGTACTAACGTCCACCCTGGTCAGCCTTGATCGACCTGGTCCGCCTGGTCCCATTGATCGACCCTGGTCCGCCGTGGTCCACTTGATCGACCCTGGCCGCCCTGGTCAGCCTTGATCGACCCTGGTCCACCCTGGTCCACCTTGATCGATCCTGGTCCGCTCTGGTCCACACTATCGGATCGACCCTGTCCTGACGATCCCCTGGTCCACCCTTGATCGCCTCTGGTCCACCTTGATACG